>NC_087161.1:28041022-28056022 GCF_035594125.1 Scylla paramamosain | reverse complement strand
ATGTGGATCCGTTTGTGTGTGTGTGTGTGTGTGTGTGTGTGTGTGTGTGTGTGTGTGTGTGTGTGATACCTCTCTGACAACTATACTTCTGCATAAACCAACCCCCAACCCCCCCCACATACACACACACACACACACACGCGCGCGCATTAGGAACTGAAAAAAATGCTCAAGGGAAAAAAATATTAAATGAAAAAGAAGGAAAAAAGGCTGAGAACTATTGCTAAACAGGTAAAAGGAGGAGGAGGAGGAGGAGGAGGAGGAGGAGCAGTGTTGACCAGGGAAGGGAAGGGAATGGAAGGGTGCATCATGTCTTCCGCTGGACTTCCCCGAGGAGTGTTGGTGGTGGTGAAACGTGAACACGCCTACCTTCTCTCTCTCTCTCTCTCTCTCTGGCGGTGACTCAATAGCAGCGCGTGGGCTTCGTATTAATAAGAATGACGAACTTCCCTCCTCCGCCAAGTGAAGGTTGTTTTCATCACTCGGGGCACGACAGAGGTACACAAAGGATTACACTTGAATGTCCCTATCCAGACAGATTCGTGTGTTGAAATTATTGTGGCTCTCACTGCGTCAGCTCTCAAAGGGTAAAGAGATATGGACTTATGGATACAATTGAACGTCTTGATATAGATTTGTGTGTTGAAATAATCTGGGCTTTCTTTACGTCAGTTTTTCAAAGGCACCAGATGAAGGCGTATGAATGCACAGTGAACATCCTTATATAGATTCTTATGTTAGAATAATCTGAATCATTACCATCCTTCAAAGGCCGAAGAGATGAAGACTTGTGGGTATTTATTTCATTTTATTTATTTTTATTTATTTACTTTTTTACTTAAGAGAGGTACTGGCCAAGGGCAACAAAAATCTATTTATATATAAAAAAAAGACACACTAAGTACTGTTGACATGATGTGGATTCTCATTATGTCAGTATTCAAACGTCGGAGAGATGAAGAAAACAAGAAAAACGAGAACAAGAACAAGAAGAACAAGAACAAGAACAAGAACAAGAAGAACAAGAACAAGAACAAGAACAAGAAGAAAATATAATAAGAAATAGACACCTACACTTCCTAAAAAAAAGTCTCACGTAATGCTGCTAAAAAAGGCACGGAATGAAGTGACATACGGAAAAGTGTTTAAGGAAATCCCACCTTGCGTCACGGGTCACCAATACACCCCATATGATGCAACAAGAGTCAGCAACACTAGGTCTTCCCATCAGGTCTTCCCTTAGGTCCTCCCTCGTCAGCACAACACAGTAATCAACAGTAGGTCTTCCCATCAGGTCTTCCCTCAGGTCCTCCCTCGTCAGCACAACACAGTAATCAACACTAGGCCTTTCCATCAGGTCCTCCCTCGTCAGCACAACACAGTAATCAACACTAGGTCTTCCCATCAGGTCTTCCCTCAAGTCCTCCCTCGTCAGCCCAGCACATTAATGGATAAATAAAATAAACAAGCACATACATATTTTTTGGCGCATAACATCATGATTAACCCTTTCACTGCGACACGAAACAACCAGCAGCAGCAGAAGCAATGCGTGAAGTCTTTATAAGCATCGACAAGAAAGTTTGCGATGAAAAGAATAAATATTGTAATTTCTTCCCAGTTGTTGTTGTTGTTGTTGTTGTTGTTCTGCTACATCATCATAATCATCACCTTCATCATCATCATCATCATCATCATCATCATCATCATCATAATCATCACCTTCCTCTTCTCTTTCGCGACTAGCACCCTCAGCAGATTCATATTTTCCTTCCCCTGGAATTCCCCGCTGACCAGACGCTCTCTCACATACTAAAGAAGAAAGTGTAGCTATGATGAGGAAGGCAGCAGACTATAAAGCTCCTGGTAGTGGTGGTGGTGGTGGTGGTTGCATTGGAATGACTGTTACATCACACAGGTCGTATATGTGTTGGTGATACTAAGTGGTGAATGGACTGCAGTAGCTTTCTCTCTCTCTCTCTCTCTCTCTCTCTCTCTCTCTCTCTCTCTCTCTCTCTCTCTCTCTCTCTCTCTCTCTCTCTCTCTCTCTCTCTCTCTCTCTCTCTCTCTCGCTCGCTCTCTCTCTCTCACAATGTTCAACCTTGCGTAGCGATCATGAAGGAATTTTGGGAGTGTTGAGATGCCACCTACCCAAAAGAAGGAGAAAAAAAAAGAAGATAAAAAAATAAAGTTTGAGGCAGGAAAGGAATAAAAAAAAAAAAAGCTGACGTGACTAGTTTTCTCTCAGTCCCTCCTTGGTTTATGTAGAGATTCGTGTGTGTGTGTGTGTGTGTGTGTGTGTGTGTGTGTGTGTGTGTGTGTGTGTGTGTGTGTGTGTGTGTGTGTGTGTGGGTGGGTGGTTGGGAACAAAAGATGAGAGCTAAGCAAATTTCAACGGGTACTAAAGTAGTGATCTGATGTCTCTCTCTCTCTCTCTCTCTCTCTCTCTCTCTCTCTCTCTCTCTCTCTCTCTCTCTCTCCTTCCCTTCTACTACTACTACTACTACTACTACAATATCTTTACCACCACCACCACCACCACCACCACCAACAACAACAACAACAACAACACTTCCACCACCAACAACAACGATGAACAACAACAACAACAACAACAACAACAACAACAACAAACAACAACAATAATGGCAAACGAGTAAAAAAAAAAAAAAAACACACACAAACACAGAAACCAACAAACAAACCAAAACAAACCCAATACCACACAAACAGTTATCTTTTTTCGTTAAGCTTGAATCAAACTGTCACCAAGGCAGAGAGAGAGATTCAAGCTTCCCTCCCTTCCGTGGTGAGCAGGCAAGGGTGTGGATGCTTTGATTGGCGGAGAGTGAAAGTGACGAAAGGGAGGAGGCGAGGTGAGGAGCGAGGTGCAGTGAAAATTAGGCGAAGGTCTTTGCTGTAGCGGGGCTGTGATGGGAGGAGGTGTAGGTGTGGGTGTAGTAGTCAGGTGTAGCAGGGAAAAAAAATAATAATCTAGTTGCAATTATTCTGTCTATGGGAGGTGACTGCACGTGAACACAAGTTTTGAGGCCAACAAGAACGAAAGACAAACTAGAAGCACTATAATTCCAGCACGATATGATACTGTACTGAGAGTTATATTTTACTAAAGGGAGGAAAAAAGATTGCACGTGGACGCTGACTTCTGACACCAACAGGAGCACAAGACAAACAGGAGCACAATAATCATAATACGTGGAGTTGATGTAGCGCAAGTTCTCTTTTTCCAACGGCGTGTGGTATCTGTTCTAATGGGTTAGGTTAGGTTAGGTTAGGTTCAAAACATGGTGTATAGTCTGGGATACTTTCACTTATAGACTCTCCACCCTGTACATAAAATAGGAGACACCTCAAAACATTATATTTTCATCCTCGCAACAAGACAAACCATGATGTAAAGCTTGGGACACTTTCCTTTAGAGATTCTCCACCTGGTATATTCAATTCAAAACACCTCAAAATATTTTCATCTTCACATGCGTACTCTATACACGCCTCGGAACACCAGCCTTGCATATAAACGTGGGAACGCGCGTCCTTACCCGTGAATCACTGACACACTTCATTCCTCCTCCTCCTTCCCTACATCTCTCCCAGCCTGTGACGTGCTTCCTGCAAGCATTTCCTCTTTGGGTATCCCCCGCAGGAGTCTGACGCCCCTCAACGCGCTGCTTCGTAGAAATGCATTAAATGAATAAATAGATAAGTAAATACAAGGGGAAGGATATAAATCTCAGAAATAAAAAAAAAAACGTACCTTGACTCCTACAATGTGGTCAAACACCTTTTTTTTCGACACACACACACACACACACACACACACACACACACACACACACACACACACACACACACACACACACACACACACCTTTGCCTTCTCTAATCGTAACCTTATTTCTGAGTTCTCTCGTGGCATTTCCGAGGCTGCGGTAACCTGCTTCACCATGGAATACTTGTTAACTACTTACTGTTTCATGGGCAGAGAACAGTCTTTTGCCTGACATGGAAGGGTGTACAGAAAAGAAAAAAAAAGTTAAATAGATGAGTAAATACATAAGGAAATAGATAGACAGATAAATAGATAAAGAGAAAGACAGACAGATACACAGATAAACATAATGTCGTGCTCGTGGTAACAAAACTGGGGGAGGTTGACAGACGGTACAGCCTTTGTCACACATCTGAGCTGCTGTACCCTGTATTGATTTTCTTAAAGTCTCCCTATCTTTCGTCTCTCGTGATTCTTCTAATTAGTGTTTCCTTCCCTCCTATCTGTCAATCTGCCAATCTATCTATCTATCTATCTATCTATCTGTCAATCTGTCAGTCTATCTACCTCTCTATCTGTCAATCTGTCAATCTATCTATTTATTTATCTATTTGTCTCGCGTATTCCCTGCGTGTCAAAGTTTTGGAAGAATGAACACCATTGGACGTGAAATGGTTGATAACTCACACGAAAAGAAGAAGAAGAAGAAGAAGAAGAAGAAGAAGAAGAAGAAGAAGAAGAAGAAGTACTCCTGATTCCTGGATCCTAAGGGTGAGTTATGAAACACAGAACAGACACGTTGTCAAGAGGACACACCTGGCGCCGTGCCAAACACCAGCCTATTGCCTCACACTCCGGGCCATCACCACCATCACCACCACCACCACCACCGCCGCCGCTGCCGCCGCCGCCTCCCCCACGCAGGATGACCACCAGTGCCACTCAGGGTCCTCTTGTGCGCCGTCTTATTTCCTATATGCAAAAGTTTCTCTCTCTCTCTCTCTCTCTCTCTCTCTCTCTCTCTCTCTCTCTCTCTCTCTCTCTCTCTCTCTTATGCCAAGTCAGATCTTAATCGATGTAAACTTTATTCTTCTGAAACCCAAGTGCTTTCAATAACACAAGTCCCGTGACGGTCCACTAATACCACAGCCACAAGTGTTGAGTTCAGTACGTGCCGGGAATACCATCAACAAGGACACTGGTCAGTGAATTCATGCATAGTGAGACGAAAGACGTGATGATGAAAACACACGGCTCCTTCTATCATATTGGCGAAGTCGTCTAGGAGAGGTGCGCCATTAAATACATCCGTAAACCTAAATTTTATTGTCTGGGTTAGTAATCTTTCAAGACACTTCTCAAATTTTGGATAATACTTTTCAGGCTATACGCTTTGGGAACTGGCACCTTCAGAGCGTCTTTTTTTATGCTTTTATGTTGCTCAAGGCCAAACACCATCTTTAAATAAAAAAAAATAAATGAAATAAATAATAAGTACCATATTTCTGATGAGAGAGTAAAGTAGAGATACGAGTCTGGATGTGAATTTGGTGGTGAAACTAACGCCGTCGCAACAAGTAATGGTCGTTAATCCACACAGAACAGTTAAAGGGTTTCCGAAAAGTTTCGTTTCTATTATCCATCACCGGAAGAACAAAGAAAAATAAAGAAAATTCTGAATCAATGAAAAGTTATCGGAAAAAAAGTGAAAGAAAAAAAGAAAAAAAAAGAAGAAAGGTCCGAATCTATGAAAAATTATCGGAAGTGAAAAAAAAAGAAAAGAAAAAAGAAAAAAAAAGAAAGAAAAGGGGAAAAAAAGGAAAAATCAAAGAATGGGCACGCAATATTGATTTCCTCCCAGGACGTGGCTTTCTTCCCTCAAACCCATGTATACGCTTTCTACAGACAGCGTAATCTTCCTTATTATTATTCAAGGTATGGTGGCGGGACAATGGGAGGATGACGAGGATGATGATGATGATGAGGAAGAGGAGGAGGAGGAGGAGAAAAAAAACGAGGAAGAAATTATGATGGTAAAGAGAAGAAGAAGAGAAGGAGAAGAAAAAGAAGAAGAAAAATAAGAAAAAGAACAAGGACAATAATAATTACAACAACAATAACAACAAGTAGAACAAGAACAAGATGATGATGATGATGATGATGATGATGATGCTGATGATAATGGTAATGATAAAGATAAAAAACGAAGGGAATAACAACACCCAGCACCACCACTACCACCACCACCACAACCACCACCACCCCCACCACGACCCACAATAATAACCACCACCACCACCAATAACAATACCAACAACAACAACAACAACACCATACAAGCCTTTCATACAACACCCGTCCATCACAAACTACGCTGCACTCAACACACAACAACATGACCTTCCGCACAGAGGAATGACAATCATAACACTTCACTCCCCAGTCTGTGTTCCGTCTCACGCCTCGCCCTTTACCCTCCTCCCTCCACTCAGCCTTGTCCACCTTACAAACACCTGCGCGTGCACCTCAATATCGCAACCTCATCAAAACAAGTGAGATGAGAGAACAATGACACAATATCGCACATAAACTTCCTTAGAATGTGTGTGTGTGTGTGTGTGTGTGTGTGTTGAGTGTTAACTTCATCCAGGGTTCACAGACGGTCACCCATCCAATTTATAATCGGATCCGGCGTTGTTTAACCTCACTGATCGGACGAGAAGCGGCGTATTTAATTTGTGTGTGTGTGTCTGTGTGTGTGTGTGTGTGTGTGTGTGTGTGTGTGTGTGTGTGTGTGTGTGTGTGTGTGTGTGTGTGTGTGTGTGTGTGTGTGTGTGTGTGTGTGTGTGTGTGTGTGTGTGTGTGTGTGTGTGTGTGTGTGATGGTGACAAGGGAAGAAACACATCCTTACCGCGAAACGTAGCAGGCTGCGTTTCGCCTCCTCCTCCTCCTCCTCCTCTTCTATCTTGCTGTACACATCTTGTTATGGACCGAGGCTATTGTTTCCTGTATTGGTGCCGAGTCATAATTGCTGTCCCCTCCTGTTCCTTACACACACACACACACACACACACACACACACACACACACATATTTGACAGTAGATACCATACTGTTACCAATACGTGTGTGTGTGTATGTGTGTGTGTGTCCTCCAATCTAGTCATGAGTCGCAGATCTGAAGAAAGTCTGTAAAACGTAGTGCTGTCTGTACCCTGAACCACAGCGGTGCCTTCGTTAGGGAGCGCGACTCCGGGAACACATCTCGTGACCACATGGAGCGGCTCACTTCTCGTCTTGAAAGGAAAGAAAAAAATCATGTCCTGGACGACTTGGCGGCAGCAAGGTGGCGGGAAGGAGAGAGAGGACAGGAAATGTGCGGCGAATGGCGTAACACTGCTGGAGCCTCCCCCTCCTCCCCTGTCCCTCGAAAAGCAGTCACGCAACGCCGCAGTGCACCTGACGCCGCTCCTGTTCCGGTCACACTGATAACCCACATGTCCTCCACAGCACATACCACCTTGACGTAGCACGAGGGGCTGCACCGCGTCCCTCAGAGAGAGAGAGAGAGAGAGAGAGAGAGAGAGAGAGAGAGAGAGAGAGAGAGAGAGAGAGAGAGAGAGAGAGAGAGAGAGAGAGAGAGAGAGAGAGATTCTGTCCTGTCACCCACTCTCTTCTTATTATTCATTAATGATCTAAACCAAACTTCTTGTCCTATCCACTCCTACGCTGATGATACCACCCTGCACTTTTCCACGTCTTTTCATAGACGTCCAACCCTTCAGGAGGTAAACATATCACGCAGGGAAGCCACAGAACGCTTGACTTATGATCTTTCTAAAATTTCTGATTGGGGCTGAGCAAACTTGGTATTGTTCAATGCCTCAAAAACTCAATTCCTCCATCTATCAACTCGACACAACCTTCCAGACAACTATCCCCTCTTCTTCAATGACACTCAACTGTCCCCCTCTTCTACACTGAACATCCTCGGTCTGTCCTTTACTTATAATTTGAACTGGAAACTTCACATCTCATCTCTAGCTAAAACAGCTTCTATGAAGTTAAGTGTTCTGAGACGTCTCCGCCAGTTTTTCTCACCCCCCAGCTGCTAACTCTGTACAAGGGCCTTATCCGTCCATGTATGGACGGATAAGGAACCCCTCACATGTCTGGGGGGTTCCACTCATACTGCTCTTCTAGACAAGGTGGAATCAAAAGCTTTTCGTCTCATCAACTCCTCTCCTCTAACTGACTGTCTTCAGCCTCTCTCTCACCGCCGCAATGTTGCATATCTAACTGTCTTCTACCGCTATTTTCATGCTAACTGCTCTTCTGATCTTGCTAACTGCTTGCCTCCCCTCCTTCCGCGGCCTCGCTGCACAAGACTTTCTTCTTTCTCTCATCCCTATTCTGTCCACCTCTCTAACGCAAGAGTTAACCAGTATTCTCAATCATTCATCCCTTTCTCTGGTAAACTCTGGAACTCCCTGCCTGCTTCTGTATTTCCACCTTCCTATGACTTGAATTCCTTCAAGAGGGAGGTTTCAAGATACTTATTCATCAGTTTTTGACCACTGCTTTGACCCTTTTATGGGACTGGCATTTCAGTGGGCATATTTTTTTATTGGATTTTTGTTGCCCTTGGCCAGTGTCACTCCTACATAAAAAAAAAAAAAAGGCGGGTCCGTATTCAGCTGAGACACTCCTGTGATCTGAAGCGTCTGATTTTGAGCGTTCAAGTTAGTGTGTTCCTTTATGGTGTGTTCACTCGAGTCACCGTGCAGAGTTACCATGACGGAGCGGAACCCACTGATCTGTCGCGTTCTGGCTGGAGAGCTGGATTGAGACGCGGTCCTTGAGTGTCACCAGCAGCTATCTTGAAATCTATCCTGATTATCATGCCCACACTATTCCTAATCGCGCTGTTTGTGGTGGTGGTGAAAACTTGCGTCTCCCGTCTGGGCGCCCACCGTGTTGTCGCTGCAGTGCTCCAGCCCAGCCTCAAGGGAACCTCACTATCTTTTATAATACTGAGCGTCTAGGCGTGGCCCTCTTGGGGATTTAATTGTTTTCTGCCTTGCCAAACCTACCCGCGCCGCGCCCTGGGTGATTTGAGTACACCCTCGCTCACCCTCGCCTTCGCTATACCCATCCCAGCCACCCATCCACCCACCCACACACACACACACACACACACACACACACACACTCTCTCTCTCTCTCTCTCTCTCTCTCTCTCTCTCTCTCTCTCTCTCTCTCTCTCTCTCTCTCTCTCTCCAGCGATTTTTTCTTGTCGCTGTAAGTACAGTCTGTCCCGGTGACACGTTTGCCACACAAGCCTGTCTGAACAATATCCATGAAAAGAGAAAATCCCCCCACGCCCCCCCCCCCAAAAAAAAAAACAAATGCAAAAAAAGTGATCAATGATTATGAAATAAATCTATGAATAAAGAGACACATGAATGAAATATAATCTTCTTTCATTTAACTCCCGAGGGAAAGACAAACATGGCGGACGTCAGTTTATCTATATAACGATACTACTACTACTACTACTAATAATAATAATAACAAAAACACACATCTGAAACACACGATGGCATATAGGAGCGTGTAGAGGCGACAACTTTCCCCAACCACAATGCTAAACGCCACAAGGCACCGCGGCTCACCATCAACACAAACCCCCACCAACAAACACTCAAGGACGAGCACCGAAGACCACATCCACTTCACCAATCTCGTCTTGGCTGCGTCCTGTTGCAAGTGGAGCCTGGACACACAGCGAGGGTCATGACGGGAGGCAGAACACGCATAGCCGTCCCTCATGACCCTGTGGTGCAGTTACAGGAGCAGCGGGAGTAGATACTTGTTGATTCAGTATTACGAGGGCAGATGCAAGGAACGGTACCAGCCTGACGGGGGCAAAGGTCTGTGTTGGTGTCTCTCGTCAGTAAGAAGGTACTTTGTTACTTTTACTTTTGCTCCTTGTGGTGGTTCAGGATGTTTCTGGCCAAGGTGAGGTGGACCTTCGCTCAGGCCGTTTGTGTCACCGTTCTTTGTCCTGCTCTGGGTAATTTCCGGCAGGGTGTTGTGGTGCAAACTGGCGTATCCTGCCTTTAAGGGACGCGGTGGAGTGAAGGAAAGTGCGTGTGTGCGTGTGCATGTGTGTGCGTGTGTGTATGTGTGTGTGTGTGTGTGTGTGTGTGTGTGTGTGTGTGTGTGTGTGTGTGTATGTGTGTGTGTGTGTGTGTGTGTGTGTGTGTGCGCTGCAATGTGACCTTGGAGTGACGTTATACAGGTTGCCGGGAGAAGAGAAGGAAAGATACCGCTGGACACTCTCTGGCGGGCTTTTGAGTACTTGAGTCACTCCAGCACTGCGCCACGACCAGCGGGTGTTTCACTGGTACGGTACAAGAATGCTGCTGCTGCTGTTGTTATTAAAGCAAGTATAACAACAACAACAACAACAACAACAACAACGACGACGACGAAGACGACGACGACGACAACAAGAACAACAGCAGCAGCAGCAGGAAATCTATCAATACTACTACTGCTGCTGCTACTACCACTTTTGCGATGAATAGATCTGCTACTGTTATAACGACCGTCGGTATAATATCCATATTTGTATACTTATATCCACACACACACACACACACACACACACACACACACAGGGGTAGGTACTCACAAATAAGCCCACTGCCAGGACGAAGACGAAATACACTACAATAACAACCACGTCGGGTATTCCAAGCTTGGACTCGCCGATCTGCCCGAAGGCCGCCTCCTCCTCCTGCAGCGGCACCATCGTCGTCTCCGCCATGGTCCTGCCGCCCTCAACACACTGTGACCGTCCAGCGAGTCACGATAAGGGGAGGCGAGAGAGCGACACACCTTCCACTTGAGCTGGCCAGTGACACACTAAGGCCGGCGCTCAGAAATTCCCAGCCGTACGAGTTGAGATCCCTGCCTGCATGGTCTCGCTCCCCCTGCCTCTCCCTCTCTCTCAACAGAACGAGCGAAAGGAAGTAAACACGTGGATGAAAGCAACGCTCGTCGTTACTTGTCACGTCACGGAGAAATGAAGGTGTTACTGACTCAATGGTTCAATTGAGGTGAGTTTGTTATTATCTACAGAGAGAGAGAGAGAGAGAGAGAGAGAGAGAGAGAGAGAGAGAGAGAGAGAGAGAGAGAGAGAGAGAGAGAGAGAGAGAGAGAGAGAGCTGTGAAGGATGGAGCAAGTGGCAACTCTCTCTCTCTCTCTCTCTCTCTCTCTCTCTCTCTCTCTCTCTCTCTCTCTCTCTCTCTCTCTCTCTGACCTTGTGTTTCAGCTCCCACACCCTCGCCCCAGTGGACGCCGAGAGCATCACAAGCCCGAGCACCATAGGCCCCTTCAGGGAAGCAACAGAAGGCGGGACAGAGGCACGCCACTCCTCTACTCATTAAGCGGGGCAGCCTGGCAGCTGAGTTGAATCATGTGTGTCAAATTAAAGCATAGTACTTCAAAAAAAGGGGGAGATGGAGGAGGAGGAGGAGAAGTACGTACAAGAACAGGAACAAGGAGAAGGAGAAAAAGAAGAATAAGAACAACAACAACAACAACAACAACAACAACAACAAGTCCCAGTAGTAATTAAGTGTAGCACAAGAGAGGAGTGCAAACAGGTATCCTTGAGGACCTCTTTGCCTGCTGGATCTACAGAACACTTTCACTCCACCACCACGGCCATACACACACACACACACACACACACACACACACACACAAGTCAACATATCACTGCACCACCAAATCCTTTTCACATACAAATCATAAGCAATGCAGGAAAGTTAGTGTGGCTTCCTCAAAGTGTAATATGACACTGGTAGGAGAGATGGAAACAGTGGGAGTGTTTTATACAGGGACTGCCACGTGTAGGTCTGATGGCTTCTAGCAACTTGTCTTATTTTTCTTGTTCTCGGGTTCAGTAGTCAGATTGTTAATGCTGAGTCAACAGGGAGCTTTAAAAGATTAGATAAATATATGGGTGGGGTTGAGGAGAGAGAGAGAGAGAGAGAGAGAGAGAGAGAGAGAGAGAGAGAGAGAGAGAGAGAGAGAGAGAGAGAGAGAGATTCAGCTAGTGACCTTGACATAATATCAGGTGACGCGTGAGTTTCTTTCTCTTTCTCTCTCTCTCTTTATTATTATTTACCTCAGTCACCTCTCCCTCAACAGGCGAGCAGCGTGGGCAGCTTGGCGGGGCAGGTCTTCACTCCAAGGCGCGGGCAGGTGACGCATAAGATCAAAGTGAAAATGTAACTAGAGAAAAATATTTGAAATTCTCCTATGATTTTTACGGCCGTTAAGTTGATAAGGGTAGTGGACATGCAGGGCGAGGCCAGTGAATAGTGAAGCTGATGAATAAGGGGAGTGTTTATCATTAGTTTACCTTTTTTTATTTATTTTTTTCAGGATAGCATGACTTTCCCTAATACTTTGTTCACCTCTTCCTATTCCTGCATATCTTCTCTTCTCTCCTATTCCTGCTTTCCGTTTTTCTTCTTCCTGTATCTAAAGTTCTCTTCCCTTCCTATATTTCATCATATCCCTCTTCTATCATGGAAAACGCACACTAGATAAATATTTAACCGGTCAGTTTTAATACAGCAGGACGGTGTGAGCGGGGTGGGTGGGGTTCCTGTGGGCGGCGCTGAGGGAGGCCCACCACGGACAGTCTTAACCAGCAGTCAGGAACGTCATGGCAAGGAACGGAGGGTCATCAAACTGTACATGTCTCTTACCACTGAGCTGAGGCCCCACCGAGATGCTGTGGTGGCTGAGGTGGTGAAGGTGGTGGTGGTGGAAGTGGTGGTGGTGGTGGTGGACACTAGGAAAAGTTTTGCTTCCCAGAAAATGAGTCGAACATTAACGCGTGTCTTGTCTTTCTTTTTTTTTTCTTTTTCCACGTAAAACTGGAGATACTGGTGCTGATACGAGACTTTCTATTTATATTCTCGTCTGGATATTCTGCCCACCTCGCTATGTAATATGCAGGAGTTCACAAGTCAGTACCTTCACTCTCCCTTGGGAAGATGGAACACTCGATAATTTAAGCCTGGGAAGGATAAATATGATGAAACACTCCCTCAACACCGTCACCTGCTTCTTCCCGTGACGTCACAAGAAGAACAACAACAGCAACATCTTCTCCACCTTCTCCTCCTCCTTCTCCTCCTCCTTCTCCTCCTCCTCACGTCCTTCACGCCTTGTCTCTCGCCTGTTCTCTGATTAAGCCTGCAATACACAATTCTAAATATTATGTGTGATTCATTCTTCCGCTCCTCATGTTTCCGGTGAAGTCTCTGTTTCTCAATGGCTGGTGTACGTAAATTTGTGCCCTCTTCCTGTCTCGTGTTTGTTGTCTATTCTTGGCTTTGTCTTATGTTAGAGAGAGAGAGAGAGAGAGAGAGAGAGAGAGAGAGAGAGAGAGAGAGAGAGAGAGAGAGAGAGAGAGAGAGATTGGGCAGTACTGGCTTTCTCGTAGTAGTAGCGGTAGTAGTAGTAGTAGTAGTAGTAGTAGTAGTAGTAGTAGTAGTAGTAGTAGTAGTAGTAACAACAACAATAGTTACCCAAAACACATATAAACCATAACTTACTACACACTCTGATACAAACAAACAAACAAACATGCAAACAAACAAACAAACAACAAGAGAATGAAATAAAATTAATATACATAAGTGTACCATCAAACTATACAAAGAGAAGAAAACTGGGGTCTTGTACTGGGTAACTATGGTATTTTATTCACACCCGTGGCTTACTCACTACTCGCTCTCTTTTTCTCTCTCTGAGCCAGCCGTTGCTCCTCAGTACCACTATGATAACTTGGTAAATAAGTGGTAAGGCGAGCAGGAGTGGAAGTGATAAGAAGTGATAAAAAGATAAAAAAATAGATGGTTTAGTCACATAGTAAGAAGAGAAGACTAGGAACCGATTCAAAGACCCCGTTGAAAGCCAGTTAAGGGAAGAAGATCGAGGGAAGACAGAGAGTGAGATGGAGGGATGGAACTACGATAGAGAGGCAAAGGGTGGGAGTCACAGAGGAAGATGCAAGGGACAAAAACAACTGGAGGAGACTCGTACATCGCCCCAAACCCTCACTCTGGGGAAACGGCGAAAAGAGAAGAACCTGGTGAGTAAGTAAGGGAATAAATAAGCTAATAAGTAGAAAGAAAAAGTACATGGACGGAATAACATGAGCAGTGAGAAATGGAAGCAAGGCTGAACCAGAGGCTAACCAGAGAGAGAGAGAGAGAGAGAGAGAGAGAGAGAGAGAGAGAGAGAGAGAGAGAGAGAGAGAGAGAGAGAGAGAGAGAGAGAGAGAGAGAGAGAGGGGTGTGGCATTCTTTGATCGCCAGCGTGTGTATTGGTGCAGCATCTCCGTAAGGTAAATCAGTAAGGAAATACGTAAATTGCTTAGGAGAATTAACATGAGTAACAACCAAAGACACGATAATAAGTAAATAACACACCTTTGAATGAGAGGAGAGAACAGATAATCACTGGAAGCTGTACTGTTTTTCCTTTTCTGCAGGTACTCATGGAAACTGCTACGTTTTCCCCTTCTGCAGCAACCACTGGAAGCTTTAGTACCGTTTTCTTCCTGTTATCCACGCCGTACACCTCATCTGACAGCGTGTCCTCTCACCTGCAACGATTATAAGGAGGATGTGGAGAGTCAAGTAGTGTAAAAGGAGAATCAAGTACCTGTCTAGTTGCTATATTCAGTTCTCATTTATATTTATGCATTTCAAGTATATATCATGAAGCTCTCAAGATGGACGCCTGTAAGTACAATAAACTAAGTGTAGCCCTAAATATCTTGTGATTCCTCTTTCATGGACGAGCTGTGTATTGGGATTCTCGGGGAAGAAGGCTCGGATATCTATGGTAGTTTTTAACGTGGTTCCAGCTATGTGCAGCCAGCAGTGTCCCCTGTGCTAAACTGATGACAACTAGAGTGAACACAACACGAGATACGTTTGCTGACTACCCAG
Organism: Scylla paramamosain; assembly: GCF_035594125.1. Taxonomy (NCBI): domain Eukaryota; kingdom Metazoa; phylum Arthropoda; class Malacostraca; order Decapoda; family Portunidae; genus Scylla; species Scylla paramamosain. The sequence continues at coordinate 28,041,177 of NC_087161.1, read as the reverse complement.
AAACATTTACGAGAAAGTCTGGATGATATTGGAAAAACATTAGTGTTTTCATCCGAGGGTTAGATAAGGTTAGGTTAAGTCAGGTGATGGACTGGTAGAAGCAAGACTGTGAGAAGCAAGCTCTGCTAACCCCGGCCTGTATCTGGAACACTTCG
>NC_087161.1:28031022-28036022 GCF_035594125.1 Scylla paramamosain | reverse complement strand
GAGAGAGAGAGAGAGAGAGAGAGAGAGAGTGGGGCGGGGAAACGGACTCGCATGCAATTTCAAAGTACCGAAGCACGAAGCGTAGAGCGAGACAATGATTCGGAACTAGTCCTTCATATGATGGCAAGGAAGGAACAGGAGGAGGAGGAGGAGGAGGAGGAGGAGGAGGAGGAGGAAAAAAAAGAACAAAGAAGAGGAGAATGATAATAATAATAACAATAACAACAACAAGAACAACAACAACAACAACAACAACAACAACAACAACAACAACAACAACAAGCGGAGGAGGAGAAGGAGGAGGAAGAGGAGGAGGAGGACAATGGGTGTGGTGGAGCATTGTTACAGGTGTATGGTTGCCAGGTAAGATGCAAAGTGGTGGTGGTGGTAGTAGTGGTGGTGGTGGTCGTGGTGGTGGTGGTGGTAGTGGTGGTCGTGGTGGTGGTGGTGGTGGTGTAGCCTGCAGGACCTCCCCTGTATGTGTGTGTGTGTGTGTGTGTGCACAATGTGTATATTTATCTTTTGGAAATATCTGAAAAATATTCATATCAGTTGGTGTGGGTTGTGTGTCCGTATATGCGTGTGTTTGTATGTCCGTGTGTGTGTTTATGGGTGGGTGTGCGTGTGTATGTATGCATGACTGTGAAGAGAAGGGCTTCACATCACCCAGCTACACATCACTTGAATTTCAACGTTACTTCATTGAGGGGCGCTGAAGGAGTGAGAGCGTGGAGGAAAAGGATGTGGCATGGAGTGGAGAGGCGTGGGAGGTGCGTGAAGAGCCATGGAAGTTTGGTGGCGTGGTGGCGTGGGAGGGCAGAGGCGGGGAGGCGAGGTGGCGTGGAAGGGCAGAGGCGTGTGGGCTTGGAGTGATGGTGTTGGAGGGGAGTAGCGGAGAATCAGAGGCAAGGGGGTGGGTGGCGGTGGAGCTACAGTACAGTTCAACGTAACCTCTTATTCTACTGAGACAAAAGACTTCACAAGGTTTACAGGATCCAAGTGTAGAGGCTGACATTGTTACGAGTGTGGTGTTGTGTGGGTTGTTTGGTTTATGCTTACTGCCAATGAGAATATGGTAGAATAGTCAAGATGGAACATGAGGAAAAATTAGACTAAGAGTAATTAAGGTTTCAGTTCCTACAAATGATTTTTTTTTTTTTTTTAGTTAAGTGGTTTAAACTTTTGGTAACTAATGGTAAGGAACGGTTTGAGTTTCTCCATCATTTATTTCTTTCATTCTTGTTGCCACTTATGTCTTTAAACTTCTGACCGCTAAGAATATGAATCAGATTGACCTAAGATTAACAAAACGGGTAAAAAAAAAAAAAAAATAGACAAAAAGCAATGAAAGGCTTCAATTTTTCCATCGTTCATTCATTTGGTTGCCAGCGATGTCTTTCGAAATCTAAATTCTTTCAAAACACTGTCCGTCACACTGATAAATTTAGCATAGTGTTGTCATCAGTTTGTCTCCTCGCTATAATTGCTACTCGACACACTGCTGAGTTTGCGTTGTGTTATCATCAGTTTGTCCCCTCGCTATCATTGCTACTCGACACACTGCTGAATTTGCGTTGTGTTATCATCAGTTTGTCTCCTCGCTATCATTGCTACTCGACACACTGCTGAATTTGCGTTGTGTTATCATCAGTTTTTCCCCTTGCTATCATTGCTACTCGACACGCTGCTGAATTTGCATTGTGTTATCATCAGTTTGTCCCCTCGCTATCATTGCTACTCGACACACTGCTGAATTTGCGTTGTGTTATCATCAGTTTGTCTCCTCGCTATCATTGCTACTCGACACACTGCTGAATTTGCCTAAAGTTATCATCAGTTTGTCTCCTCGCTATGAAGGCTGGTCCCCTAAGGCACTCCCTCGGCACACGTCATGAGGTAAGCAATTTGCTGTCATACCTGGACAAGATCTCGTATTTCCCAACATGCAATTTGATGCCTACTAGCTGTGCGTTCAGTGTACATTCTCAGCTCATGATGTAGATGCAAAATCAATTTAAACTTGCTCGGACAACGGTTGTGTATTAATTGACATCCTCCAGGCAGGTAGATGGAGAGTGGCGTGGTGATGACAAGAACGAATGAAATACCACCAATGAAATACGATATCACTTGTTGTGGGAATAATCTTACAAGCCTGCACCGCTGTCCCTGGTGAGGCAAAAGCTTTCCTGCCACCTTCTCATCAGGCTAACCAGTCACTCAGCGGTACATTTCTTCATCCTTTCACACTAACTGATTTTTCACACCCTATACCTCCTTTTTCCAGCCCTCCCAGCTCTGTTTATCCCCTGTGTAAGACGTTTGATCAGTTTTTGTTTAACTAAAGGTCACACGGGCTAACCATCTATTCAATACTGCTGTCCTTTATTCTTTTACATGAACTTATCTTCCATGTCTATAATTCCTCTTTTAGCTCTACTTCTCTCCGTCTCTCCCTTATTTACGTTGCGTTACTCAGCGTAAAAGGATGAGAGTCACAGAGGAAGATGCAAGGGACAGAAACAGCTAGAGGAGACTCGTTCACGGCGCCGACCCCTCATTCTCGGGATCCGTGTAAAATGACCACCTCTTGTTTATCTGAAGGGCCTTGTTCTGTCCATCACCCGGAGCAATATAGACGCATACATTCCCTTTCATTTTTCCGTCCCTGATTAACTAACTCAGTCTCACGCATCAGTTGCATTCCAGAGATAAAATTCTAATACAGACGCACTTTCATCATCCAGTTAACTCTGAATAACAAGCTTATTTATGCGAACTTGACACACACACACACACACACACACACACACACACACACACACACGAGAGAGAGAGAGAGAGAGAGAGACGAGAGAGAGAGAGAGAGAGAGAGAGAGAGAGAGAGAGAGAGAGAGAGAGAGAGAGAGAGAGAGAGAGAGAGTGTGTATGTGTGTGTGTGTGTGTGTGTGTGTGTGTGTGTATCCCTGGAGGCAATCAGGTTAATATTAGTAACTGTAGTATGACGGATGAAACATTGTATTGTCTTTTTCCCTTCATCTTGTTTTCCTCACTTTTTCTCATCATTTCTACCACTTCCAGCATCCCTCATCGATCTCTCCCAACCTTAGCACTGCATGGGCTGTCAGTTTTTCTTTTGTATTCTTTTGTGTTTCAGTATTAGCGTATGATAACAAGCTAGACAAGTGCTCAAGGTTGTGATGCTATTTTTTTTTTTTTTTTTTTTTGCAAATTGATATGTACAAGAAATGCAGTATTGGTTTTGTTTGATTTTAAAAGATATGTGAAAGTTTTTTTTTTTGTATGGAATTCTCATTGTGAGTTTCTTGTATTGCTTGTTATTGTTTTATTGTCATGTTCTTGATGTTTGTTTTTTTTTTGTTGTTGTTATTGTTGTTTACCCATCCTTTAGTATTTTAGGTTTAGTGAGATTCTGTCAATAACCATATAATTTTCTTGTACCAGGCTGTCAGTCACGCAAGGGATGGCCAACAGTAATAATAATAATAAAAAAATAAAAAATAAAAAAAAAAACATCGCCTCCCCAGCTGTCCCTAGTCTTTGCGGGACTCTTAACTCTTTCATTACTTCCTGGCACGTTTTTCCTTCACCACAAACCACTCCGACATTTCCTTTTGTCCTACAGGCACCTCTGAACATTATATACTGGCTGGTCAGTGACGAGCTCTCCTTTTAAGCTGCATATCTTTCCTCGAAGGTGCCTGAAAGATTGTATATGTTCCTACCATTATGAATTCCTGCATATGACAGTGAGAGGGTTGCTGCAAGACATCTCATTGATCCATACATTGATTTTGATTAAGCTTATAGACATGAAGTTCACTGGATTTTGTGGTATTGCTATTTGTAGCGACTGTACTTTGCATCTTTGTGCTTTTTGGTGGAGGGAATGTACGGGAACTATTAATAAATATATACAGGCAGTATCTAACATTGTATTATTTGAATCTCTAAACTGGCTCTATCCAGCGGCGTCCACCATTGCTAGCTACAGTGATAAGTATTCCCATAGATCCCCGCATGCACAATTTCGGGCACAGTGTTGACTTGGAGGCTGCCAGGGTGAGATGAGGCAGACTTCACCTTCAAATTCCAGTGCCTCTAAGATTTCTCTATTTACTAGTGTTCGCTATTACCCACATTGATTAGTATTTCCATAGCGCACCGCATGCACATTTTCGGACACAGTGTTGAGGTGGAGGCTGCCAGGGAGCGATGAGACAGCCTTCAGTGGCCGTGACCGCGACTGTGGCTGCGGAACGAAGAATACACACTCGTACAGGGCAATGATATAAGCTTACTGCATCACCGGGGACAGGAATGACTAAGAACACCACTGGCAGGTTCCGGCAACAACAATGACTGAGGTACTAAAGAGATGAGTTCACAGAAGCGCACTCACACTGATGATCAATTTCTATCGTAGCGCAGTGACTGGATGGCTAATGGCTGTAAAACGAAGGCAAAAAAGAAAAAAAAGAGAATTTCAACGTGTTACAAAAAATACAAAACTCGTAGGATATTAGAAACAGTAAAAAATAAATAAATAAATAAATAAATAAATAAAAAAGAAAACTACATTTGTACAAAACAACACCAATAAAACACATCTTACTGGTTGAAAGGAAAAAAAAAAATATGTATATATATATGCCACTTATAACACACACCTACTCTCTCTCTCTCTCTCTCTCTCTCTCTCTCTCTCTCTCTCTCTCTCTCTCTCTCTCTCTCTCTCTCTCTCTCTCTCTCTCTCTCTCTCTCTCTCTCTCTCTCTCTCTCTCTTACACCTCCCAGCATTTCCTCACTGATCATAACACCATTTATATCAGTGACCTAAGGATATGCTGGTGGTGGTAAAACAAGGCCACCATTCCCCCTCCCCCCAACACACGTACCCCATCCCCCATCCCAGCGCACGCCAAGCCCCACCCAACCACCCCACCCACGCCCCGCTGCCACCTCGCCTACAGGCACCG
>NC_087161.1:28026022-28028522 GCF_035594125.1 Scylla paramamosain | reverse complement strand
TGGCAGGAGTCACGCTGCCGCCCCAAGGAACTTTAACGCACCTGGCTCGCCGTCCGCCGCTCCCCGACCTGCCTGCCGCTCCCCCGCCCTGCCTGCCGCTCCCCCGCCCTGCCTGCCGCCGCGCTCACCTGCTCACATTGTTTTCTCCCACACGCGCCAGTCACTTTAAGATTTCCATGACAAATGTATTCAATAAGCTTATATTTTGACTTACTAATGGAGTATCGCAGCACATGTCAAGTCAATGCAAAATTGGAAAACAAAACTTTCAAAACAATTCCGCATCGTCAACAAAAGTATGAAGAGAAATAACAGATATATACAATAATTATAACAATAGCAATCAAATAAAAAAAAAATTACATTGAAGGCGAGTACAGGAGATCTACCTCAGTTTCTCTCAGCCAAGACACCTGAGCGTCACAGCTGAGCAAAGAAGGTGACGGGAGCGGTGCGTGCTGAAGCCATGACAAGCACACACTGGCCGCGGCGCGACACTCGACCACAACAGCAAGCAAGGGACTGAGAGACTGCAAGGCCAGAATCAGCGCGTGTTGCCGATTTTTGCGGCTCTCTGCATGTACTTCACTCAACAGAAATGCCACGTGAAAACTGCGGCCCACGTAGGAATCCAGACATGTTTGGTTAGCTCAGCCGTGAAAAGCACGCGAATATGCGACTGTGGGGGACAATAAATAATGTAGACGATGTTTGAAGTAGCGGAGAAAGAGAAAAAACAATTGATAAGCGTGCATTCAGAGGGGAAAGTGTGACGACGCAGGGTTCTAAGAGGACAGGCCAGAACTCCATTGGGCAGGCAATACTGATCCTGTGTTGAGGAAAGATGCGACGCTACAAGACTTGGTACATAATAGCAGCCACGGATGGACACGGAGATCGACAAGCTTGGTTAGGAGGTCACTGGTTTCTTTAATGGAGTGTGTGAATGCATCAGCTGCTTTAGAGGGAAAAAGAAAGCGCAGCATGTCAGGATTTCTCAGACAGTAGTAGATGAATAGAAGAGACCTCAGTAGTCAGGTCGTTAGTGCCGAGGCAGTAGGGAGCTTTAAAAGATCAAACAAATGGACGAGGATTATAAGGGGAAATAGATAGGCATGTTTTATACAGGGACTGCCACATGTAAGACTGGTGGCTTCTTGCATCTTCCCCCGTTTTATATTCCTATTTTCTCAAGACCTCACCAGTAAGAACAGCTCGCCGCTTGAACGTAACTCTCCAGGAATGAGACTCAGGCACGCATCAGAGTTGGCAAGACGACACATAAACCACACAACTCGAGCTGAATGTTGCAGTACAGTTCAGTTATTGGTGGGGCCTCGGGAATGTAGCCTTTGTGGAGCTCCCTGATGTTCCTCCTTCTTTGTTCTTCAGTTCGTTATACTCTTCAAACACTGTTGTCTTAGTTTCCTCAAGTACTTTTTTCATTACATAGTACTTCTCCTATAACACTGTCCTCCTATTCTGTACATGCTCTTTGTAACTTCTCCTTTCGCCTTCTCCCTGGAGTGAAGGGTTGGCGCCATGTACGAGTCTCCCACACTCTTTCTATCCTTTACATCTTCCTCTGTGTCTCCCATTCTTTGCTGCTCCACCTCCATTTCATCACTCCATCTCACCCTCTGTCTTTCCCTCCCTGTAACTGTACTAAAGCTGTTCTGAGATATGCAGTGATGACCACGCCGCAACACCTTCCCTCCCCCGGCGAGTGAGTCTTTCTTTGTTGTCAAGATGGCCTTGTTTCCTCATCATTATTAGTTTATTGTCAAGTTTGTTTAGTTTCATCTTTACTTTATAAATGTGTTGATACTTCACGTGGCATCACCTTGATTCTCTCTCTCTCTCTCTCTCTCTCTCTCTCTCTCTCTCTCTCTCTCTCTCTCTCTCTCTCTCTCTCTCTCTCTCTCTCTCTCTCTCTCGCACAAGGAAAGAAAGCACCATTTCTTTCCATTACTTTTACATGCTTCACTAATTACTCGCTCAATTATTTACAAAGTTCAAAGTGCGTGCGTGCATGAGAGAGAGAGAGAGAGAGAGAGAGAGAGAGAGAGAGAGAGAGAGAGAGAGAGAGAGAGAGAGAGAGAGAGAGAGAGAGAGAGAGAGAGATGTATGAAAATAATAGATGGAAATAGACAAGCTTACTTGATACAGGGACCGCCACGTGCAGGTCTGATGGCTTCTTGCAGCTTCCCTTGTTTTTCTCCCGTTGTTATGTTCTTACTGCAGTTCATGAGAAATGTTGTCTCGTAAGCAAAAATACTCAAGCTTCTGATGATGATGATGATTTGATGTGAGATAAATTAACACTGACAGATCATAATGGTATGGTATCTGCTATTTGAGGAGTTGTATATCATTTAAGTGAGCATAAATAAAACAATGGGACGGGAAGGGTGAATGTAGGAGGCAGAGAAAGGAAAAAAAATATATATTCTTTCCGAGATGTAAGACAAGCGAGTCATTAGTATGCAGCCCGTGTGTG
>NC_087161.1:28018522-28021022 GCF_035594125.1 Scylla paramamosain | reverse complement strand
AGATACGAAAATGAGAGTACGAGTGGAGAAAAAATTGGATGATGAAGACTAGTGGGGGAAAGATTGGGAGGGAAAAGTAGGGATGATGAAGAGTGCTACAAGAAAAATGGGAATAGAAAAGCGGGGATAAAAGTGGAGTATGAGTGGAGGAAACATAAGAAGAACAGAAAAAAAAAACAGGGAAATGAGGGAAAAATACGAGATGAAAAAGGATGTCCCGTCACTATGAAAAAGAAAACGAATCATTGCCACCACCACCACCACCACCACCGCCACAATCACCATCATCACCATTATCACGACCATAACACTCCCCTCCCCCCTACACCCATGCCTTTCAACACCCGTATTTCCAAACCACCCATAAAAAAAAAAAATAAATAAATAAAAATAAATAAATAAATAAATAAATAAATAATAAAAACACTACAACACTGCATCAAAACATTAGACAGGAGACGAATGGTTAAACTTCAGGCCGAGGACATTCCCACCTGATCCCTGCAATCCTTCTTAGTTAATGTGCCGCTGACGCAAAACACAGCACAGGCCCTCGTGGTGAGCCTTATTAATTAACCTGTACAGAGAGAGAGAGAGAGAGAGAGAGAGAGAGAGAGAGAGAGAGAGAGAGAGAGAGAGAGAGAGAGAGAGAGAGAGAGAGAGAGAGAGAGAGAGAGAGAGAGAGAGAGAGAGAGAGAGAGAGAGAGAGAGAGAGAGAGAGAGAGAGAGAGAGAGAGAGAGAGAGAGAGAGAGAGAGAGAGAGAGAGAGAGAGAGATATGAAACCTCTTTAAAAATTCCTAGTCACAGGTAGCAGGGAATTCAGAAGCGGAAAGTAGGTCAAAATAGATTCTACATACGAGTGCGTGACGTGCTGGGGTGCCTTCCTCACTGCACTACACCAGCACGAGACCACGAGACCCCAGGAGTGCCGCAGCTAAGCCTAAGAAGGATCGCGTCCCTTCCCCGCTCGCTTCTCTTTTTTGCCAGACATTCCCGCGTGTCATTGAGCGAGAGGTGTACCAGTCTGCTTTTATATGACGGCTTGCCCCGCTGCTCGCCCCAATAGCAAGGGTCTTCTATAGCGTGTTGCCTCCGCGCTGAAAGATACGCCCCCTCTGGGATTTCAAGTTGACACCCACCCCTCACTCACGCCTCCGTCAGTCAGGTAGTCAGGTAGTGAAGTAGACAGTTCCTCCCACGAGTGCTGCTTCACGAGTGCTGCTTCTATATACAAATATGTTACGTGTTATGTATGGAGTGTAGATGTGTGCCTGTATGTTTGTGTGATGTTGTTGTGGTTAGTGAACTGTCTATCTATCTATCTATCTATCTATCATCATCATCATCATCATCATCATCATCATCACCATCATCACCACCACCGTCATCAACATTATCATTGGCAGTCTAACTAATTAAAAAAAAAACATGAATTCTAGATGCAGGTGAGATTCAGAGCGCACACACACACACACACACACACACACACACACACACACACACACACACACACACCTCACTCATCAATACTAAGCCAAGTTTCTGTGTCACCCTCACATCCCGCCTCATTCCCCGCCCCCCGATCCACTCCACGCGTCACTCAAAGATAGATAGAAAGAGAGATAGATGAATAGAAAGATAAGAAGATTAATGAATAAATAAATAGATACACATCACTGAAATCATGAAACTAGCCCTGAAAACCCTACAGAGAGAGAGAGAGAGAGAGAGAGAGAGAGAGAGAGAGAGAGAGAGAGAGAGAGAGAGAGAGAGAGAGAGAGAGAGAGCATCACCACCGTGCGCACGAGGAGTACAAACAACACTATAATCGCGAGACAAATTAATGAGCCCCGCAATAAGCACGAGGTTTGTCACTGGAGATTTTGTCTTCATTCCCTCGAGGCTGCGAACATATATTTGTGTACCATTACGAAGCAAATAGGAAGAGGAGGAGGAGGAGGAGGAGGAAGAGTCGTAGTTGTAGTAGTAATAGGAGGAGAAGCAGGAATATGAAGCTTAAAGAAAAGACAGCTACACCCCCTACTGTCTGTGTGACTATTCTACCACTGCAGATTTTATGAGTTAGAGGCAAAAAGGACAGCAATGAGACATAAGCAGTCGTACAATGTGACAGGAAAGTTTAAAGACAGACATATACACAATACAAGCCAAGTATGTTAGTTGAACGGTTAATGATAATGATGATGAGAAAGAGGAGGAGGAGGAGGAGAGGAGAAAGAAATTGTTTAGTGGGGAGAGGAAGGAAATGGAGATAGGGGACTAATAAAGTGAGAAAAACAGGTACCTCGGGCAGACTCATCCCAGAGCCACGAGAACAAGGGACACGCGAGGAGAGGAGAGCAGCGAACAGGTGTTGGGGCGCCACAGGTGATTGGCAACAGGTGGTGACGGTGAAGGGAGAAAGTGTGATGGACGTGGCCAGCTGGTGCTCCTCCTCCTCCTTCTCCTCCTCCTCCTTCTCCTCCTTTTGTTCCTTCT
>NC_087161.1:27978522-28013522 GCF_035594125.1 Scylla paramamosain | reverse complement strand
GTCCTGGTGTGTAGTGAGTGAGTGGTCTCAGTTCTACCCAAAGATCGCTCAGTACGAGCCATGAGCTCTTTCCGTAAGGGAACGGCAGGCTGAGTGACCAGCAGACGACCGTAGGTGAATGAATGATTCTCTCTCTCTCTCTCTCTCTCTCTCTCTCTCTCTCTCTCTCTCTCTCTCTCTCTCTCTCTCTCTCTCTCTCTCTCTCTCTCCGAATTTCACTTCTACACAATATATAAATAATTAACCTAACCTAACCTAACTTAACCTAAGGTAAGCTAAAATATTACTTCCCAATTTTCATAAAGCCCTGTTGCAATTTGACTTGGTTGTTAGTGAGTTAGTTAGCTAGTTGGTCAGTTCGTTGGTTAGTCAGCTTGTAGTTAACTCGTTAGCTAGTCAGCCGGTTATCAATCTTATCGCTTTGTCTTTTCATTTATCTATTCTCCCTCTCCCTTCCCCGCCAGGCTGGACGAACGGGCGGAAAAGGTCCACTGAGTTGGGCGGCGTGGTGGGAGTAGCCAGCGGGCGGCGTGCGGGCGTGGACTTCGTGGCAGCAGACCCCCGCCGCAGCCTACAGCAGCAGACCCCCGCCCCCCGCCGCCCCCTGCCCCGGGTGAGAGAGAGAGAGAGAGAGAGAGAGAGAGAGAGAGAGAGAGAGAGAGAGAGAGAGAGAGAGAGAGAGAGATCCTTCTTAACCTAAATGTAACCAAAACCTAACCTAACCAAACCAACTTATCCTAACGTAACCTTCTCTTCTTACTACGTGACCATCCCATTTTTTCTCTTCTTGTCACTTCCGCAATGCATTCCACTCCTGTCCACTCACTCACTCACCAAGCTACCTCTCATAAATACCGTACTCAGTCTTTCCGTATCCCTTAAACTCTCACCCAGGACATTGAGGAGAGGCTGCGAGCGGTGGAGGCGGGAGTGAGTGCCCTTCTTCGCGCCGCCCAGCAGAACCCCGAGGCAGCAGCAGCAGCAGTAGCAGGGGAGCAGGACTACTATGCCCAGAATTAACCCTGCCATACCCAGAGAAAACCCAGGGACGCATCACAACGCTCTCTACACCCTACAACACCCGCTACACCCAGAAAATACCCAGAAAGGTATAAATATACTTCCTTCTACCTTCACAACACACACTGCACTCAAAACAAACCCAACACTCATAACATCCTCACAACACCCATTACTTCCCTCACAACGTCCATTACACCCTCACATTCCCCCAAAAACACCCGAAACAACATCCAAACTGCCACACCGCGATACACAAAACACACACACACACACATTCTCACCTCTTTTTCTCTCCGATACCTGAAGAAACGCACGCACTCTCCTGAAGAAGTGAAGAGAGAGGAGGTGTTGTAACGAGACGCCGCTGTGTGTGTATGTGTGTGTGTGTGTGCGTGTGTGCGTGTGTGCGGATCACTCAGTCGTCTGTGGAGAGAAGAATTATTACTGGTTGATGTCATTATGATGTCAGGAAGGTGATAATAATAAATATATACCTTTATCTATATTTTTATCTCTTCTTATTCTTCTTTTAATGGCTGATAACCACTGATTGATTGCATGATTGTGTGAAGGGTGGAGTGAGAAGAGGGATGGGTGAGGGAAGGAAGGGAAGGGAATGGAATGAAAAGGAAGGGGAGAAAGTGGAAAGAGTAAAAGGAAAGGGGAAGGGAGGGAAAGGAAAGAAAGGCAAAGAAACGGATGGAATGTCACGGGAGGGAAGAAAGTGGATGTAAAACAGAAAAGAGCAAGAAGTTATAAAAAAAAAAAAAGGAAATGTTGGAGGTAAATTAGATTTTCTTATAAATGGAAGAAAGGAAGAATAAATAATAGAAAGATAAAATAAGTAAAAAAAATTGTTAGAGATTTTTAGAAATGATACAAAGTTTGGAATTTTCAAAGAGTTGCAGCAGAAATAATAAAAAAAAAAGTTCAAAAGTTGCTGTTTTTAATGAATGCAGAGAAAGAAGGAAAATTAAAAGTATGAAAGAGGAACAGGTTTAAAAAAAAGAAGAAAGTCTGAGGTGGGCATAATGTATAGCTTTATAACACGAACCAAAGTATGAACCAGGATAAGCAGCACGAACCAAGCGCACGAACCACCACACGACACGACACGAGCACGACACGCAGCACGGGGAAGGAACAACAAGAACCAGAATGTAAGCGCGAGGCACACACCAGGCGGGGCGCGGACCACAACCAGATGACAAACAAGGAGAAAGGGAAACTCAACAATCCAGCAGGACACACACACACACACACACACACACACACATACACCTGACCTGCACCGGTGACACGAATGACAGCCAGGTACGAGCTTAGGAAAATCATACATACATAGGTTTAATACAAAGATCATGTAAAGGAGAGGAATTAAGGCAGTGTAATTGGAGAAGTCCTATTTAATGAAGGACAAGAAAAAAAAAAAAAAGATTGAAGAAAAAACTAAGACGATAATGTTTGAAATGTAAGAAGGTACAACAGCAGAAGACTATAACGAACTGAAACAAACAAACAAACAAACAAACAAACAGACCAAGAGGAAGACCAAGGGAGAGGGGGGGGGAGTGCCGATGCAAAGACTTCACTCCCCACCAACAACTGAACAGAATTCAGATTCTGAAACACTTCCGCGCTGCACCTCCACTACACTCAAAAGGCTCCAGCTGACGTGACTCGGATTTTTAAGGACGTTTTTATGATTTTAGTGACAGATTAACAAGATTTCTACATTATTAACCGGAGAAACACTCTTGAGAACCTGGCTAATCATCTCTGTGGCCTTGGAAAGTAGTGAGAGAGCAAAGGGTTTCTGAATTCTGGCTCTGAACTGAACTGCTAAGGAATGTGTTGGGGAGGTGGGGTGTTACACTGCATCACCTCCTCTCCTCCGTCTCCTAGCCAACACTCCCGCACACCACGACCCCTCACTAGTAAATAAATATATAAGCGCGGGTGTCAATTACCGTCATCAATGTGAGCGTGGGGGTGGGCGTGCCATTAGCGGCGTGACTGGTGCAGGTGGTAATGAGGCGCCGTGCAGGTCAGTGTGTCTTGCTGCATGCTGCGGTGGTCACCCTCATTAGTCTGACCATTGGCTGACACACTCTGGCTACATGAGCCACTTATGAACACACACACACACACACACACACACACACACACACACACACACTGTTATTTAGTCTATATTTAATGTAGAAGGGGTTCTGGCCAAGGGCTACAAAAAAAAAAGAGAAAAAGAGAGAAAAAAAGCGAAAAGAGATCATTCAGAACTGGAGAAGTGTCTTGAAACCTCCCTCTTGAAAGAGCTCAAGTCATAGGAAGGGGGAAATACAGAAGCATACCGGAAGTTTCAAAGTTCTAGATCAATAACACACTGTGACTGTATGCAATGCACTCCTCGTACTAACAGGAATAAAAGGCAAAACTATAATGGCTCACTGTCACTACTGACACACCCTGCAGAACGTATATCCAGCACTAATGGGAGGCAAGAGAACAACTGTAGTGTCTTATTAGAACAATGTTAATACTAACCGGAGGGAAGACAGCAGGTGTAGTAACTTATTAAACACTATCACCTCTGGCACTGTGCATGATGTCTTTATGTCTTTCCAGTGCTAACGAGGGGGAAAACAACAAGTGTAGTGGCTTATTAACTCTGCACAATACATTCCCAGTAGTAACGAGAATAAGAGCAACAGGTGCGGTGCTAATAATCACACTGCAGAGTACAACGGTCAGGGGGGGGGGGGCCACCTTGGTACAATGGAGCTGCGCGCGCATGGAGGCCAGCGGGTCCTCAAGCGCAAGGGTCTGAGGTTAGGAAGAGCACCACTCGGAGTAAAGGTTCCTGAGTGCTGAAGCTAAGTCTTCTGTTACGAGGCACCGTCCCACCTCTGACTCATTAGGGGGAACCAGGACGTAAAAATAAATAAATGTATAAGTAAATAAATAAATGAATAAATAAACAAAGCATTACAGCCGTGAAGGGAGTGGCGGTCTCTTATGCTATGTACAAATATTCATGTATAGATTGCATTCTGGATCCTATTAATTGATATACATAAAAATATAAACCTTCTGCCCCCCCCTCTCTCTCTCTCTCTCTCTCTCTCTCTCTCTCTCTCTCTCTGCATTGTAAGTGCTTTGAGTGTTTGTCGCAAAGGAAATAATTGACAGCCATCCAGTGATTTAATGCTTTGGATAAGTGGCTTCATTATTATCATAATTATCCTTATTATGATTTGTTCTGTTCGCAATGCATGAACGTGCGTGGGGACTGTGGCGACCTGTGTCCTTGTCCTGCTGTTCCTGCCACCCCCACCACCACCACCACCACCACCACCACTACCATATTAATATCATAGTAATATTAGTATCAAGGGTAGTAGCGGCATCGTAACAAAGGAGTAGTCATTGTGTGAATATTAATAAATAGACGCATTTCTTAATAAGTGAATGAATTTTTTTTTTAACTACACTATCTTAATTACTTTTATTTTGCCACTATTGTTATTGGTAGAATAAATTTCTACTACTACTACTACTACTACTACTACTACTACTACTACTACTACTACTACTACTGCTGCTGCTGGATGTACTCTCACAAGTTCGCAAAATTTATTACAAAGATGAAGATGAAGGAAAAGAAGTTGGTGATGATGATGATAAAAAAAAAACAAGCAAACAAACAAACAAACAAACAAACAAACTGAGAAAGAAACCAACGGGAGAAACCATCGATACATAAAAAAAAAATAACAAATCAACTAAAACCAAAATAAACCTTAAGAAAAAAAAAAGTTGCAAAAAAAACACGTAACAAAAGGAAAACTCATGGCGTAATCTTGTGCCGCGCCGGAGCACACAAGTCAGTATTCAGAAACGCCTTGCTCTCTCACCACCACTATTTTCCAAGGCCACAGAGATGATTAGCTAAATTAACAATAGTGTTTCTCGTATTAAAAATGCAGCCATCTTGTTAATCTGTCACCAGAATCATGAAAAAAGAACCTTAAAAACCAGTGTAACTTTAACTACAGCATAATAGTGCAGATATTTCGTTAATCTGTCACTAGAACTATAAAAAATACCTTAAAAAACCAGTGTAACTTCAACTACAGCATAATAATGCAGATATTTTGTTAATCTGTCACTAGAACCATAAAAAAAACACCATTAAAAACCAGTGTAACTTCAACTGCAGCTTAATAATGCAGATATTTTGTTAATCTGTCACTAGAACTATGAAAAACACCCCTAAAAACCAGTGTAACTTCAACTACAGCCTTTTGAATGTAGCGGAAATGTGGCGCAGAGGTGTTTCAGAATACGGCCCTTAGAGGAGGACAAGGCACACAAGAAGCCGAGGACACGACTCTCCCTGGACCTGTGTGCTAAAAAAGAGACCAGCTGTGAATGAAAGTGAGCGTGTGGACCGTGGGGCTGCGAGACGAGATGGAACAGGAGGTGGGGGATGTACTGAGGGCGTAAACAATGAAAATAATGTACTAGTGAGGTTGTAGACGAGTTAAATGGTAGAAATGTTATGAAGAAAGATGTACATGAGGAGAGAATCGATTGATATAGATAGTGGAGAAGTACTAAGGATAAAAACTATGTACCAGTGAGGCTGTAGACGAGGGAAATGGTAGAAATGTTATCAAAAATTATGTATACGAGATGAATGAATTAAAACAGACAGTGGGGGAGGTACTGGTGGTGAAATTAATATATTACTAAGACTGGTGAGAAGTTATGAGGTAGAAATGGTGTCGGGAAAGATATACACGAGAAGAGAATGAATTGGTGTAGTGTGGGAAGGTACTGAGGGTGAAAAAAAAAAAAAAAATGAAAACAACGTATTATATTCATTATTATTATCATTACTACCACCATCATGAGAAAAAAAAATCGTATAAATCAGCTTCCTCAAATTAATCCTGTTTATTTAATGCCATGGTAAAAAAATAAATAAATGCACATACAATAACGGTATAATGAGGCTGGACTGGAGAGAACACACACACACACACACACACACACACACACGGGTCCATGTAGCTACAAAGGTTAACTTGGTTCATTTCATTACAACTCGGAATGAACAGAATTGAATTTGGTGATTATTTCCAAATGCAACTTTTTTTTTATTTATCGCCCGTCCCGGTGGTGGTGGTGGTGGTGGTGGTGGTGGTGGTGATAATCATAAGAGGATATAAATATGACACGCCTCTGTAAAATCACCACCACCATCACCATAGCTATCATTATCACCACCACCCTCAACACACACACACACACACACACACACACACACACCACTCGTCAGTATCATGAAGGCTAAACATAGAAATATATCATACAGTCACACGTTCTACCTCTATCGTAGCACACACACACACACACACACACACACACACACACCGGCTTTATTAATTTCCGCTGTGATCTTTTTGTAGTGTTCCGAGATGATGGTGCCTTCAGGTACACACACACACACACACACACACACACACACACACACACACATATATCCTTCCCCAGTTAACACAGCTCGTGATCCGTGTGCTATATAAGCCACTGGTTCAGGGAAAGGCAGGAAGTGTGTTATAGAGGAGGAGTGGGGCGCCTCGAGTCACTGTAGCCAATCATTTCACTACTCAAGACTCACAGTGATCGCCTTTACAATGAAGAGATGAACCCGCCGGCAGATGTGGTAAGTGGATGCCTACCGTACATACGATTCTTACACGGTTTCTCTGCAGCCCTCTCAGTGATGAACAAAGGTTCGTATTAATCTGAAACGCTTCGCTCTCTCACTATTTTCAAAGGCCACAGAGGTGATTAATCGGGTTCTTAAGAGTGTTTTTCCTATTAATAATGTAGAAATCTTATTAATCTATCACTGTCACTTCAAAACGCTCAGTAACTTACGCTTGGGTCTGTTAATCTCTCATTTGAATCATGAAAACATCCATAAAAGCTCCAATAACTTCTACTATAGCTAAAGTCATGAAAATACCCTTAAAACTCTAATAACTTCTACTATAGCCAAAATTATGGAAATACCCTTAAAACTCCAATAACTTCCGATAGAACCTGTTAAACTATCACTGGAATCATGAAAACATCTTTGAAGGCTCCAGTAACTTCCACGCACCAGAGCCCCAATCATGGAAAACACCCTTGAAAGCCCCAGTAACATTCACTGCGTAGAGTAGAGTATGCTAAACTATCAGATCATGAAAACACCCCTAAAAAAAAAATAAATAAATAAAAAAAGTTCATCTGAGCCTATTAAACTATGAGCAGAATCATGAAAACATCCTTGAAAGTACTCAGCAACTTTCACAAGAGTCTGTTTAACTATAAATGGAATTTCAAGGCAAAAAAGAAAAAGAAACTTGTAAATCTCAATAGCTTCCACTACAACCTCTTCCGCGTAATGAGTGACACTAGTGACCAAGTGAGAGAGAGAGAGAGAGAGAGAGAGAGAGAGAGAGAGAGAGAGCAATGCGTTTTGAGTCTTGTAACGGTGTAATTTCTATTCTTTTCCTAACCTATCTATCTATCTATATATATATCTATCTATCCCTCTATCTATGTTTGTCTTATTATATTTTTGTCTGCTTCTCTGTCTAACTAAATGTCTCTCTGTCTGTCTGTCAATCTTTCTATCAACCTATCTGTCTGTTTGTTTGTCTATCTCTGTCTGTCTATCTGTCTGTTCATATAGCTATCTATCTAAGTTTATCTATCTATCTATTCGTTCTGTCTATACTTATATCTCCCTGTCTATCTATCTATTCGTCTATTTATCTATCAGTTCATTCCTTATGTGGTGTATGTACGTTTTTGTGTAAATCTGTACCTAAACTACTACTACTACTACTACTACTAAAACAACAACAACAACTACTACTACTACTACTACAACTACTACTACTACTACTGCTACTATTATTACTTTCAGGATGTATGAGGAGGTCTTGCAAGAGAAGGAAACTTGGTGGCCTCTCCCTGGTACCTGATGCGAGAGGAAACAAGAAAGACTAGTAATGAGTACAAGTCATCGTAAAGACATTATTGAACTATTAACTTTTATTGTATGCAAAAAAGGAAAAAAAAAAATCATAAAAAAATAGGTAATAGTAAATAGATAAAATAGTAACGGAGGAGAAGGAGAAAGAGGAAGGCATTATTTCAACGAGAGAGAGAGAGAGAGAGAGAGAGAGAGAGAGAGAGAGAGAGAGAGAGAGAGAGAGAGAGAGAGAGAGAGAGAGAGAGAGAGAGTGTGTGTGTGTGTGTGTGTGTGTGTGTATTCCTAAAATAAGTTAAATTTTTATTGCTGGTAGAAATGCTATTAGTATTATTACTGTTGTTGTTGTTGTTGTTGTTGTTGTTGTTGTTGTTGTCATTATTATTATTTTTGTTCCTGTTATTAAATCCATGACAGTCACATTTTTTTCCATTCCTTCTTATGCACATTTTTAAACTAGAGAGAGAGAGAGAGAGAGAGAGAGAGAGAGAGAGAGAGAGAGAGAGAGAGAGAGAGAGAGAGAGAGAGAGACCATATTCTGAATTCAACACTTCTGCGCCGCACCTCCACTGCATTCAGAAGGCTTAGTTGAAGTTATACGGGGATTTCAAGGATGTCTTTATGGTTCTACTGACAAATTAACAAGAGTTCTACATTACTTACAAAAGAAACAGTCTGAAGAACCCGGGTAATCATCTCTGTAACCTTTGGAAATAGCCTTGGTAAGAAAGCAGAACGTTTCAGAATACGAGCATTAGTGGCAGCTCCTATTAATCTAACATACACAACTATAAAGACTCTTTACCACTCAGGGCGCCTTTCGATATTAGATGGGAATGGATAATGGACGTGGTAGGAAACACTGCGACGCCACCACTGAGCGGCGCCCTCCCCATCACCAGCAATGCGTATGGCGGTGACTAACGAGGAGCCGCATTCTGAAACGCTTTACTTTCTCACCACGACTTTTTTCCAAGGCCACATGGACGATTATCCGGGTTCTCAAAAGTGTTTCTCCTGATAATAATGCAGAAATCTTGTTAACCTCTCACTAGAACCATAAAAAACAAGCTTAAAATCCTGTGTAACTTCAATTAAAGTATTTTGAAAGTAGAGGAGGTGCGGAATGGGAGAGTAGCACGTGGCTTCAACACTCACCACTCAGCATTCCATGATGTAAAGCGACAAATACATCCACATTTAACAAGGTTATTAACGGGTGAGATGAGTTGGTTTATCGCTAAATTGGAAAGAATAATCATGCCTGTATTTCAACCACACATTATTACGGCCGGTGTGTGGAGTTTATTGAACCATACACCCGTACATGTGATCGTGTCACGGTACTAAAACAGACTCAGGAATTTTAATATTTACTGTTTCTACCGAGCGGACAAAGTTATCATTGGAGAAAGACGAGGAAATGAAGCACGAGGAACACAAGGCCAGACACACATGAGCAGTAGATCAGTCCCTCCTTACGATGTTGCTTGTGTCAACCTACGCACACTGTCGAATCTCATACAGATGGAGGATGACGAAAGAAGAGGAAGGCGACGTCGAAGAGAGAGAGAGAGAGAGAGAGAGAGAGAGAGAGAGAGAGAGAGAGAGAGAGAGAGAGAGAGAGAGGACAACGATGAGGACAAAGAGCAACAAGTGAAGACAACGATAGATAGATAAAATTAGCAGAATAACAATAAATTCTGATGAAGACGTATGAACAGAAGGATGAAAGACAGCGCAAAAATAATAACACTTACTCTTAATACCAACTTTCACTATGACACCCACAGTAACCAGTCAAAATGAACAGAATTAACATATACCAGCTTGCCAGTAACCTACCAACACCGCCACTCACTTCAGCAACCTCACGTGGACACTAAAACACTACGATAATGCTTCAGGCTGCTAATTATCACCCTTAACACTCCACCCAAAACTTTGACACTGGCCCCCGTAACATCCTCACTCACCCTAACACTATCGCTGGTGACATTCCTACCCTCCACCACCACCGCCGCCGCCGCCGCCGCCACCTGACGCTTGAGGCAACATCCACTTCACCCAAGCCGCCTCCCGTTCTTTCATGATTGACAGTTATTTCTCTCTCTCTCTCTCTCTCTCTCTCTCTCTCTCTCTCTCTCTCTCTCTCTCTCTCTCTCTCTCTCTCTCTCTCTCTCTCTCTCTCTGCCATCAAGAGGTTCGTTCTCCTCGCCTTCCTCGTGGTGAAATGAGCCACGCTAATCTCACATCATCCTTGTCCTCTCACTGCCGTTAATCCCACCTATGGGCTGTCCATATAGCTAAAGTATTAGAGTTAAACCTCACTACGCTCTTAATATGTAATAATAAATAATAAATAATGAATAATAAAACTTCGAGTGATTGACTGTAGTAGTGAAAACAGCATTACAGTACACTAAAACTAGAATCTATAGGGAGGTGGCACCAGAGGGAAGCACTTCCTCTAGCCGCTGAAAGTTTCGTGTGGCCCTTGAAGTGTTGCGTGCGCATGTTCCCTCAACAATGACTGCAAGCGCGGCATGTAGTCATGTCATCACTGCGCTCCCCAGGACATGAGGTCACCACGTTGAAGTCATGCACATGGTTTGGCCAGGGACGCACACCCTGGCCATGAGCTCCCCGTGACAGTGACAGCCACCATGATGGGTACACGAGTCTGTAATACAGACTCGTGTGATAGGAATATTGTTCTGTATCATCATATACTGACACCGAGGAGGCATTCTTGTTCGTTTGGTCATGCATTATTGCTGTTATTATGAACACTCATTGGAGCATAACAATTCAATTCAACATGTAGCAGCAGTTTCCTCACCCCGCCACGCCAGCACGAGGCGGGGCAAGCCCAAGGCGCTCCACGGAAGTGTTGACGTAACTCCCGAGCGCTTTCTCAGTACCAAGATAGATTGATAGAAACGCCCCTGGCCTCTGTTGAGGAGGCCGAGCAATGACACGTGGCAGCCTATCTTCATAACTCCAAGATCTTGTATTGTTATTACTAAATCTTGCATTGCTTTCACAATTGTCAGTTTAGCGTATTTCATGATCAGGGCCGTTTGTAGCCTTCAGGGGGCCTTGTGCGAAATGCTGTTTGGGGCCCCTACGTTGTGAAACCATGATCGGTAGAATCCCAGCCCTCCAAATTAAGGTGGTTCGGACCACTCCTTTCACTTGAAGGAGGAAAAAATCTGAATTCGCAAATGTCAGGCTACTTTCTTTAACATGATTATACACATGATACAGCATCAATCTTCCTTTAAGACACACACCCAATTTCGAAATTACAAAGTAAGCAAACATAACACAGATTAAAATTAACGTGTGTAAAATTTGAGAGAGAACGACAGAAAGCCTCAGTAGATGTCGTCGTGAGAGAAGCAAAAAGTAAATGGCACATACTATAAAAATTATCCTTAAAATTAACAGGTGAAATACACCCTCCATATTATATGCTATATGTGAAGGTATTGTTTCCAAAAATACTGAAATATATGTAGAAAAAAAAAAAATCGAATAAGGGTGTCCTCGGAGAAAAAAAAAAAAAAAAACAGGAAATCAATACTATGAATGTCTTATCTTTGCTCTGTGAGCGTGTATCTTCTTCAGGTTTCTTCTTTTTTTCTTTTCTCGGCACCAGAAAGATATATCCTTTTAGACGCTACATCACTGTCTCTCCTCTATCGCCACTTACTGATGGCAGACCGGCCTGAGCCGGACACGGTGACGCTGCGTACAGCCTCAGCATCACACGTATGCAGGTGCAGGAAGCATTCTTCTGATTCAAATTTCAGGAAAAAATAGCAAAATTAATAAAATAGCTGAATCATAATTTCAGTGGATCTGGCGATACTAAACACACGTTTTAATAATAATAATAATAATAATAATAATAATAATAATAATAATAATAGCAGCTTATGGGCACCTGGTGGCCTCGGGATCCCTACGCAGCAGCGAAGTTCGTATAGCATATAACAAGAAACGGCTCTGTTGAGGATTGTTCAAAGGAAATAATTACCACAAAACTCTATCATCATCATCATCATAATAATAATAATAATAATGATAATAATAATAATAATAATTAGGTAAATAAATAATTCAATAAACAGATCAATAAATGTATTGATGACATTTATATGCAAATTATACAGGTATGAATTATTCAGTACACCTTTGACAGCCACCAACAGTACCACACTTGTTACTTCAGTGCAGCAGTTGATCCTGAACCCCCTTACTGAGCAGCAGGGCTTCCTGAGCTGCCAGGAGACAGGTCGAGGCACATCAGGTGACAGGCAAGGTGTGTTTGTGTCTCAGCAAGCCAAGCATGTACCTTCCCTGTGTGTTGTGTATGCCACTTGGCAGGTGCTTGTCACACTGCTCCTGACCCTCACCATGACCCAATGCACTCATGAAACACAAATACTGCATTCACTGGTGTGAAGCATTTTTGTTTGGTATTGGCTGTCAAGTAAAAACATCTACTCTTCTGGTATGTACTGACTTACATCCTTATTCATGAGAAAATATTTATTGTGATATACTACAAGAACTACATTCACTAAATTTCTGATTTCTCATAAAAATGACCATAAGTGTGTCACAGAATAAAGGGAAAGAATCATAGGCTGAATGGATGAGTCCCAGGGAATGGAGATAAGAGAGATTTAAGTAACAGTGGTATTTCTCTCCAATGTTGGGATCTGAATTAAAGATTTGGACACAGAATAGGGTGCAGCAGTCAAGAGCTCCTATAGATGAGTTATCAGAAGGGACATGTGAAGATAAGATGATGAGAACAATGCAAGTGTGTCTGAACAATGTATGGAGACGTGCAAAGTGAGGGAAGTTCAGAGTGGTGGAATGGCCAAAAAAATACACAGAGGGTGAAGAATAAAGACTTCATGAAGGAAAGTGTATGCAAGTGAAGCCCGAGCTCCTGCAGGGAGAGGAAAGGGACCTAGAAGGTAAGGAAGGACAGAATAAAGGAGTCAATTCATGAAAAAAAGATGGTAACAGAGATGAAAGCCTTGAATAAGCTAGGGGGAAGTGTTTGGATAGGGACAGGTGGAGGCTCTTCTTCCACAGCCACTCTCTTGGTACATCCTCAGAGGGAAGGAGGCATCACAGGGACAGACAGAGATAAAAACTGTCTTGATTTTAGCTCTGACCACACCCACGTTCTAGGCATTAGACATCAAACAAGTCCTGCTTTTCATTATAGAAACACCTGTTTTTATCTCATCTCCACTCAAGCCCTCTAGAGTTCTCACACAACTCCTACCATATGCCTTGCCTTAGTGCTGCATCTCACCCCCCATGTCCTTCTTTCCCACAGGTGGTGTAATCCAGATGAGGCCAATGGCACACATGCCCCTCCTCCTCTGACGACTTGTGACACAGGGAGGAGAGGCAGTTACTGGCAGGATGAGTCTGAAATGTGGGACTTTCTGTGGATAAAAATTTCTTTCAGAGTGAGCCAAAGAGTCTCTCCACAAGTCTCACACTGGTACCTCTTCCTGGTTAGATCATATCCCTCCCCACCCTGAGAGGCAGCTTGTGGTGGTGGCCGGGCACAAGCTGTCAGGCACTGCCACAAGTGAGCCAGACGGTCAAGTGTTGTCAAGTGCAGGTCCTGGTCACAGTATGGACACACAGTGTCATAGGAGTTGATTGTGGTGGTGGTACACTGCAGATCCAGCAGACTGTTGTATGCAAGGTAAGGAGTGAGATCCACCCCTCCCTTGGTGGGGTTTGGGAGACAGGCCTCCCCAGGAGGTGGGGTGAAAGGATTTGTGGACAGGACACAGTCCCCAGGACCAGGGCCAGCATGTAGCACCTTCACATCTGCAGCCAGGAGACGTCGCTGGGAGTACACAGCCTCACTCTGGAAATAGTCCACCAGGCCAGCCGAGAGGTCCCTCTCCAGGGCAGCAGCCTCCACCACGCCCTCATCCTCTGGGTTCTTGGAGGTGCGTAAGTGGAGGAGGCGGTGCCATTGCTTACGGAGATGGACCGCCCGCACCAGCAGGTTCTGGGCACTTGAAGGCTCTGGGAACCTTAACTCAATGAAGGAATCACAAACCACAGTAGAGATGTCTGCATTAGTGTCCAGACTGTGACAAAACAAGAGGAGAGTCTGGGCTGCTGGCACACGCACTGTGTCTACCAGGAAGGCCTTGTGGGTCTCCAGGACAGAACCAAAGGCCAGCAGCTGTTGGCCAGTGGCAGCTGGATGACGGCCAAACCCAGGTGCCTCCACAATGCTGGAGTCAGACAGCTGCAGCACCTCTGGGTGGGCAGCCAGCACACCCCCAGGATGCAGCACAGTGAAGGGCCGCTCCGGAGTGTGGAAGAGTTGCTCTGAACCAGCCTTGTAGTTGTTGTGTTCATCGGCAATGGCCATACCAGGGTAGAGGCCACAGCACAGGATCACCTTCAGCATGGTCTGGTCCTGCCCGCGCAGTGTGGAGCCGCGGAGGATCTCCCGCAGGCGCCTTGGGTCATTGGTGATCCTGAAGTCAACATCCTTAATGTCTGTTGTCCCTTGACCCTCCCCTTCCAACTCCCAGTCTTCACCCTCCCCCTCTCCCACTCGCAGCACCCGGGTGGGCCGCCGGTCCTCCTGGTGTAACTCACGCCGCAACTCCCGCAGTTGCTGCAACTGGCCGTGCCTCTGGGCTCGCTCGGCGCTGGTGAGTGTGGACCGGGGTGCGCCAGCCACCCTCTGCAGCCCAGAATCCTGCAGCAGCTGGGAGAACTGATGTCTGAGTTTAGTTATGTCATAGAAGTGGTGCTCCTCCAGCCCCATCCGCCGACACCACCGCCGGGAGTCCTGTGAGCCCGTCTCCTTCACTCCCAGCCACTCCCTGCAATACAACAGTCTTGTGAACGGCTGCCACACCACACACAAAACTGACCCCACCATTGGTCAGGTTACTATTTGTGTGTGAGTCAATTCCCAGACAAAAATCAAAGGAACAATTGCTAATTTTCACCATAAAATTTGAGACATTAAATTCCATAAACTTCACATTCCTGGTGACAGTCTCACTTCTGCATAATTTAATAAACAAAGAAATTTCATACATAATACTTTTCCAAAATACTTGCCAGCTGAAACATATTTTTTTTTAAACTAAATGAAATGTATTTCAAAGAAATTGTAAAGCAGAAGACTTATACATGTGAAAAGATTCTCAAATAATATGTATTAAAAAGTTTCCAGTTATTCTTTGGCAGCACTTGCCTTACAAAAAACATATCAAATTGTTTACAATAAAAATTGCAAACATTATCATGAAGACCTTACAGTTGATGAAATATATGATCCTCCAGGCCTTGGAAGCAAACTTGCGTGATTAAATTACCAAATGGCCACTGCCAACACCACACTTGACATTCTCACAGACTGCATCCACAAAGCAACCAACAAAACACATCACACACGGCACCCATCACAGCAGCAAGGGCAATGAACTCACACATTTAGCAGCCAGTGTATATGATCAACAGAACAGCACAGCCCCTGAGGAAAGATAACACAAACACAAGAGATCAGGTGATGAAGAAGGACAAACCTGTAGGCAGCCAACAGGGTGAAGGGGTCCCCATGGTCATTCTCCAGCTCCTTGAGGGCAGCCTGGCACTGTGGGTCCCGGCGGGCATGTGGCTTGAAGGGACTCTGCACACTCATGGCTGCTGCCAGGGACAGCACTGGCTCCATCTGGGAAGACAGGAACACAATGGCATGATGAGTTCCCTGCTAGAGGATTTTTGTAGAAATTCTTAACCAACACTAACATTCAAAGCTACAAGTAAAGAAAGCATAATGACTGTCAAGGAATGTAAAATTCAATGAAGAAATTATCAGTTAAATGATGCAGCAAAGTATATCAAATTGCAAGAGAGGAGAGCAGGTGACAGTGTTGATGAGAGTGAAGCACACAGGACTCACCTGATGGAAGAGTGCACCCATGATGAGCATCTTGCCCAGGCCAACCTCCAGGGGCAGCTGTGCCAGCAGCTGCCCCAGAGTGGTCAGCTTGTTGTCCATGTCTATGGCATCCTGGGCCTGGAGGGAGGACAGGGCGTGCTCCAAGGCTTCCTGCGGGGGTGGCTCAATGAAGGGGAAGAGACGCGGGTCTGGCAGACCCATGGAAGTCATACGCAGCACCACAGAGTCCAGCGGCACGCGCTGCACCTCTGGGGGACTGTAACGGGGAAAGGACTCGTAGTCTTGAGGGGAGTACAGGCGGAAGCAGGTGCCGGGCCCCGTACGCCCTGCCCGACCCTTGCGCTGCTCTGCCGAGGCCTGGCTCACCCAGCACTCCTTGAGACGCCGCATCTTGCCCCTGGCCTGGTGTGTCATCTCCTTCACTTTCCCAGAGTCAGCCACAAAGCGCACGCCATCAATGGTCACCGATGTCTCAGCGATATTCGTGGAGACGATGCACTTCCGCACACCCTCAGGAGCCACGTGGAACACCCGCTCCTGCTGGGCTGCTGAAAGTGTGCTGTGCAGTGGCAGCACCACCCATCGCCCGCTGTGCCGTGAGTACTCCTGTGCTGCCTCCACCACGGTGCCAATCTCCTTGGCGCCGCTCAGGAACACCAGCAGGTCCCCACGCTCATCAGCCGGGTACTGCTGGTCAATGAGCTGCAGCAGGCGCACATAAGGCCCAGGGTCCATGCGATCATTCTTGGACTTCTCAATGGGGGGTGGGGGAAGGTACTTGAGGGTGATGGGGTGTAGGCGGCCGGGCACCTGCACCACTGGGGCACCGGGAAAGTAGCTGGTGAATAGGTCCAGGTTGACAGTGGCACTCATGAGCAGCACCCGCACCTCAGGCCGCCGCACCTGCAGCACCTTCACCACCCCCAGCAGGAAGTCTGTGTCCAGATGCCGCTCATGCACCTCATCCAGGATGATCACCTGGTACTGGAGCAGCAGTGGGTCCACACACACCTGCCGCAGCAGCAGCCCCTCAGTTAGGAACACCAGGCGGGTGTGGGACGTGCGGGTCTTCTCAAACCTCACCTGGTATCCGACACCAGAGCCATACAAGTCCAGGGTTTCGTATGCCACACGGCGAGCCAGAGCCACACAGGCCAGGCGCCGTGGCTGTGTCACAGCCACATTGGTGTAGCCAGCATCCAGCAGGTAACGCGGCACCTGGGTGGACTTGCCGCAGCCAGTGTCACCTGCCACTATCACCACGCCGTGCTCCTCCACCTCCTGCAGCAGCTCCTCCCGGCGGGCAGCAATGGGCAGCTCTGCCTGGGTCTGCCTCAGCTGCCGCAGCCGCTCAAACCTCTGCCGCTGAGTGAAGTCCAGGTAGAGCAGCATGACCAGGCGGGCCTCCTCCAGCCGCCGCTGGGACAGCCGCTGCCGTCCCTTCCCAACTTCCTCCAGATCCTGCGGGGGAAGGCGGCGCTTCATCTCCTCAATGCTGGCTCCACTCAGGCTGAAATTGATGTTGTGTCTCTTGTGGAAGGCAAGTGGGAGGCCAAACTTAGCACTGGTGCCCTGCCCCATCCCAGTGCCCCGGCCTGCCCCACACATCTCCCTAATCTTGCGTTGCTTGTGAAGGCCGTGGTACTTCTTGAGGAATGCCCAGAAATCTTGATACTGCTCGCTGCCCCGCACCATGGGGTCCTCTGGCCCCAACCCACAGAAGAGTAAGTCCAGCTCCCGCCGGTGAGCCTCCCACTCAAACATGAGCTCATCCTCGGAGTCTGAGCCAGCCGTGGCCCCTGAGGACACTGTGGCATGGTGGGAGGGAGCAGAGGACCCCACTTCATTACTCCCTGAGAAGTGTGGGGAGCTCTGGGTCTTCCTGCTCTCCCTGCCCTGTGTTGCTCCCACTGCTGCACTGGTGTTCCTCTCTGAGTCTGACCTTGAACTTGACCTTGTTCTAGACCTTGACCTCGAACTAGATTTTGATCTTGACCTTCTTCTGTCGTATTTGTGTCTCCTTTTCTTTTTCTTCTTATGCTTGGTCTTTTGTGACCGCTTCCTGTGGCTGACCGGTGACCGTGACCGTGACCGTGATCGCTGCGAGTGGCCCATTGCTGTGTACACTTCATTCACTCACTCACTCTATAGTCTATGTATTGATCACCACAACAGCTTACCTTCAAAGAAAATAAACATTAGTTTGCTTATGCATGTGTATGTGTGTGTGTTTTGTATTCCATAAAAAATACCTACATACAATCTTGTGTGTTTGCTTATAATGAGTCTTAGAATAGCATTTCTTTTCTTTACAATGCATTACATACACTTCAAGGAAACATAATGAAAATCTTCCCTCTTTTTACGACTTGCTGGTGCACACATACCGTCCCACCAAGCCCGGAGTGATGATGGCGCTGGCTACTCCTTGAACTTCCACTCCTGGCGGCACATGGGGCACTGCTGGTGGAGCTGCTGGGACTGAAGCCACTTCATGATGCAGTGGATGTGAAAGCAGTGGGAGCACTGGCCCCACACCAGCGGGCAGTCATCCCCCGGCAGCCGGCAGTCCGAGCAGCAGCCGTCAAAGGGCATGCGGCAGATCCCACAGCTGTCGTCGTTGGCCACCCATCGCCAAGTGGCCACACCGGTCCACCCCTTCACCCGCACCTTCATCACCTGTCATGGGAGAGGCTGCTCAACACCACACCACCACAACACACCTGCTGATGCCTCACAGAAACTGATGGACATGAACAACCTACTGTGATTTTCACATCTGTGCTCAGTCCTTCCCTGGAGCTGAGACACACTGCTAAACACACACTGCATGACTCAAGGAGCAGCTTGACAATGAGGTGCTGGGCATGTGAAACGTGTGCTGCAGTCCTCTTTGACAGAGTAAGTTAGGGAGGGGGGATTGAAGGGGTCTAGCTCACAGTCAGGTTCGGTCAGGTTACGTTAGATTTGGTTAGGGGGGTTGAGGGCCCCATAAAGTTATGTTAGGAGGATCGAGGTGGCGTAGCTTCTCGTTAGGTTAGGTTTGGGAGGTCATATTCTAGTGAGACACACGCAGGGCCACACTCGCCTGACCTGGACGCCTTACCTGTGGGGCTTGATAAGGGCGAGCTCAGTACAAGAAGTCACCGCCACACTCCCCTCTCAGGCGGGACACACCTGCCAACCACGCCCCACACCTCGCCTCCTGGAAATTGTGTGCCTCAGCTTCTGTCCGGGGTCACGAGGATGTTAGCCATGCACCAGCCACAGTCGTGCACTAAACGTCTTCAAAACAAGAGAGTGGCCATCTTGCATCTCTAGGGACCATGGATGTATTTATTTATATGGGTAAAACACTGTATTATACGTATCTCTAAGTTAATATAGTATATAAGTAATATTTCAAATTATGTTTTATCTTATTTTCCATAGTTTGATAGACCACAGCTGTCTATATGGTGTATTTTATTTTCAGTAAAATAAGCAAATATACTTTGATGGAGATAGTTATTATTGTAAAGCAGGAGTTTAATCTGGTGTTAGCTGATATAATATATTTCTATTTATGTACGTAATATTTCCGTAGTATAAGCGAGGCGGCGGCAGCAGCAGCAGCAGCAGCAACACAGCGCGGCCATCAGACGTAAACAAACACAAGGCCAGGTTGTGTCGTCAGTGTTACCTGGGGCTGTTGTCGTGACACCTCTGCACCTCCCACCTGTCACCGCAGCCATGGATAACTCGTCCTGGACAGCTCCCCCGGGGG
Source organism: Scylla paramamosain (assembly GCF_035594125.1). Classification (NCBI taxonomy): domain Eukaryota; kingdom Metazoa; phylum Arthropoda; class Malacostraca; order Decapoda; family Portunidae; genus Scylla; species Scylla paramamosain. The sequence continues at coordinate 27,993,692 of NC_087161.1, read as the reverse complement.
CTGCTCAGCCCATGGGGATCCAGAGCACAGCGGGGGCCGTGCCTGTGATGAATGACAAGGGTGAGTGTGTGGTGGTGGTGGTGGTGGTGGCTTAGGGTTCACAGCTGCACCAGCCCTGTGCTGCAGGCTAGGCAGTGCCCTACTGGCCACGCACCCCTGTATAATATTTGTCACGGAGCCAATATGAATCCCTACTCACAGATAGGTCACTGCACCGCCTCGCGTTAGGGTCACCACACTCACACTTTGGTTAGGTCAGGTGGACAGCATTGCAAAAATCTCCACGCCCAATACTGGATTTGTTCATTTTTTTGCTCGGTATACTGTGGCACTTCTGGGCAGTCGTGGAGAATGTGGGTGCCACCTGTCTGTACAATGAAAGGCAGGGCAGGACACGAGGAAAATATACCATTATTATTATTTTTTCATTTTTTCTTTTTATTTCTCTTTTGGGTTTAATTAATTGATATCTTGCCCGTGAGGTTAAGAAAGCTGGTTTAGGATGGGTTAGGTTAGGGGCATGGAATATTGAGTTTCATACATAGATTATGTTTTTTATGTATATATGTTTTTGAGGGATCCTCAGTGTGATGTAACTGTGTGCTGCAGGTGAGGTGTCCATGAAGAAAGTGAAGGTGCAGCGTTATGTGAGCGGCAAGCGGCCAGACTATGCACCAGCCTCATCAGATGAAGAGGAGGAGGAGGAGGAGGACTTCACCCGGCCACAAAGAGGTGGACCTCCTTCCCCACCACACCACAAGTCCCTCACAGAGGCCGAGATGGCCGACCCTCGACTGCGGCGTTTGCTGGCACAGCGTGCCCAGGCCGAGAGCGACGAGGAGATGGAGACAGACGTCCCAAGGCGGAGGGTGACGCACCAGGCAGAGGTGGTGGACTTGAGCGAGGGTGAGGCTGAAGATGACACCAAAGAAGAGGACCAGATGGAGGAGGAGGAGGAGGAGGAGGAGAAACAGACGGACTTCAGTGCCATGCCTGAGATGAGAGCAAGTCACCGCCTGGCTGAATCAGACAGTGAGTCTGAGGATGAGGTGGATGAAGATGAGCTTGCACTGCGGCGACTCAACATGCGCCAGCGGGCACTGATGAAGGTCCAGCAGCAGGAGGAGGTGAGTAGAGGAGACACTGGCAGTGCACATCTCAGAACATGACATGATTTATTTTGTGCTCAAGTTTTAGTGATACTTTCATGTAATAGCCTTTTTAATTATTTCATCTCCTTCATCTTCATATAAATTTATATTTTCCTTTTATTGACATTCTCCCTTTTCTAGGTAGTCAGATCTATTCACATGCACCACTTTAGCTTCACTAAGCAGCCTCATGCTCTCAACACAGCTCCTGGGAAAGGAGGAGGAGGGCAGTGAGGAGTCGTCTGAGGAGGAAAGCTCAGAATACTCAGAAGAGACAGACTCAGAAGAGGAAGGGCCCCGGTTGAAGCCTGTGTTTGTGAGGAAGAAGGACCGTGTCACCATCCACCAGAAGGAGCAGCAGCAGCTCAAGATTAAGCAGGTGAGCCTTGTAAGACGTGTAGCACCACATGAAGACTGGACGCCAGGATGAATTGCGATAAATCGTGTTCATTAATATATTCTAATCTAACCTAAACTATTATGGCATAACTTAAGCTAACCCAACCCAACCAAATATAAGCCAAGAACCTGGACTCACCTAACCCACCCTAGTGTAACATTACTTTACCCAAATAACTTCCTTCACCCTTACTGACTGCTCCCTTCACCCTTACTGACTGACTTGCTTCCTTTACCTGTACTGACCCTTGCTTCCTTCACCTTTACTGACTGAACCTTGCTCCCTTCACCCTTACTGAATGATCCTTGCTTCCTTCACCCAACCCTACTGACCCTTGCTCCCTTCACCTGGCAGCAAGAGGTGGAGGGGCGGAAGCGTGTGGAGGAACGGAGGCGAGAGACACTGCGGATGATTGAGCAGGAGAACCGTGGTGCGACGGGGGCGGGTCGGGGAACAGGGGCAGACACGAGTGATCCCCTCAACACGATTAACACGGATGATGAGGCAGATGATGCAGAGTATGAGGCCTGGAAACTGAGGGAGCTGAGGCGCCTTAAGAGGGACAAGGTGAGTGTTAATGGAGGTGCTTGAGGGGGTGTGGTTTTGGGATAGTGAAGGGAAATAAAGGGAAGCTGAGAAAAATAGAGGAAATTAAATAGGAAATAGGGGAAACAGAAAATAGGAAATAGGGAAACTGAGAAAAATAGGAAACATTGAATAGGAAATAGGGAAAACTGAATAAGAAATGGAAAACTAAGAAAAATAGGGAAAACTTAATAGGAAACAGGGGAAACTGAGAAAAAATATAAATCGAATAGGAAATAGGGAAAACTGAGTAGGGAAATTAATAGAAAATAACATCCTGATGATTTCTTTGCAGCAGATAGACCAAATGCAATATTTTGAAGTGTCCTTAGCACCTAGTTTCAATTTCCAGTGACTTCTGTTCATTAGTGATGCTGTGTGTTCTTACGTGTTCTGTACTCGCAGGAGGAGCGTGAGGCAGCAGAGAAGGAGCGGGAGGAGGTGGACAAGCTGCGCACCATGGGGGAGGAGGAGCGGCGCGTGGAGCTCCGCAACAACCCCAAGGTATGGCAGCTGTGTTGTGGTCTGCCTTGCCTTACTGTCTATCAAGTTCTCTACCAGTTTGTAGTGTAGTCTGGTACTGCCTCGCTTTATTCTTCCTCATGTTCTCTATCAGTTTGTAGCATACACTTAATTTATTACCCCATCATTATATTCCCAATTCAGAAAATGCTAGCCATGGTTTCATATTTGATTTTCCTAAGTGCCTCAGTGCCTTGAGAATTTTGTGTCAGTTTTGTAATGTAGCCTTGCATTTTTTGCCCTGTTCTTCATATGTTGCTATATTGTATTCCCAGTGTAGAAAGTGTCAGTCTTGGTTTCAGATTTGATTTAACTTTTCATTGTTTTGATTTTGGTGTTTCCTCTCTTTATTGTTATTATACATCTTAATATTCTACTGCACCAGACTTTAGTTCATTCATTATTGCTACATTATTTATCATGTTAACCCTTTCACTGCTAATCAGCTTCTCTCATAATCAACTACAACTTTTAAAACACCTATTTTTGCATACCACAGTCTCAAAAATACATATTTGTTTAGCCTGGTAAAGATAAACTGTTATTCGCATTCCCTTTTCTCGATGTTCATCTAAATAATTTATTACAGTGACATTGTTAACATGAGAAGTGTTAACAACCATAGCAGAAAAGGGTTAAATCTGTCTGCAAAAATGTTGATTCCTTCTTTATGTATCATACCTGTGATGTGGGAAAAGAGGTGTACTATGAAAAGAAAGTGTGAAGGTGGAGGGGTGTATAGTGGAAGAAGGTGGAATTTAGAAGTGATGGGGTATTTAGTGGAAGGTGGAGGAATGAGAGAGTGGAGAGGTGTATAGTGGAAGAAGGTGGAGGACTGTACAAGTGGAGGGGTATAGTGGAAGAAGGTGGAAGACTTTTAAGTGGAAGAAGGTGGAGGAGTGAGAGAGTGGAGTGGTGCATAATGGAGGAAGATGGAGGACTGTACAAGTGGAGAGACACCTATACAGTGGAAGAACATTAAGGAATGTACAAGTTAAAGGTGGTGTTCATCTCCCACTTTCCACTGGCAGGTGATCACCAACAAGGCCACCAAGGGCAAATACAAGTTCCTGCAGAAGTACTACCACCGAGGCTCCTTCTTCCTGGACACAGAGGAGGACGTCTTGAAGAGGGACTTCTCGGGAGCCACGCTGGAGGACCACTTCGACAAAACCATTCTGCCAAAGGTGAGGCCAGAGAGAGATGAGGTGGATGGGCCAGGCTATAGTGTGGGGCTAACTAGGGTCAGGCAGTATACTGGTGGATGGGTGGGTCAGACCAAGCAGCCAAGTGTTCAAATATCCACCACCACCACCACCATCTCCACCAGGTTACACTAAACATTCAGGTCTGTTAAATGTTTTCCACTTCAGTCAGAATTAATACATTTTTTTACTGTACCTTTAAGAGAATATATTTCACATTTATATAATGGTAATATGTGTGCACCATGATGGAAAGGATAGTAGTGATCCAAAATATGTCACTACACCTTCAATGTGTTGTCCCAGATATATTCTGTTTTCAAGCCTATACAAAGCTGTCACTGTCACTACAATCTTTTCTTTCCATTAATTCCAAGCAGCCTATAACTAATTACTGTTTATTCCTCCCCATGCCTTCATTCCTTCCAAGCTTCACCTGTGCATGCATCCGTCCACTGACATTAACATGGAGCAGCCTGCCTCAAGCAGTTGCCTCTTCAAAACTATCTTCATTTTTCTCTCTCATACACTTCATTAATTTACTCTTAGTCCCATTTAACCTCATTTCCTCCCTTCATGTACACCTCCAAACTCCTCTGCCATCTGTCTCAGTCTCTCACGTGAGCCAGACACCAATGCAGTGTTATCTGCATACTACATTTGATTAAGGTACCACTCTTTACCATCATGGTTCACTAGGCTCAAACTTCTACATTTATATATTGATGTCCCTTATGACACCATCCATTTCCTTGCAGCAGCCTTGAGCAGGAAACTCATGGGATATCCTGCCATAGCACAGGCTCTACTATTCACTTTAAAATGCCACTATCTTACTTTTAATATGAAGCTAAAACTTAACTTTTGGTGCTCATCACAAACAGGTCAGTCCCAAGGAGTTGCTAATGTCTTTCTCATCCACAGGTGATGCAAGTAAAAAACTTTGGGCGGTCTGGACGCACCAAATACACTCATCTTGTAGACCAGGACACCACTTCCTTTGACTCACCTTGGGCTGCAGACTCTCAGATGAACCACAAATTCTTTAATGCCAATGCTGGTGGAATGAAGCAGAGCTTCGACCGCCCATCCCTCAAGAAGCGGGTGGCTGCCCCCCCTCCCAATGCTCCTGCTCCAAGGAAGTAAAGAGGCAGAGCAGGATTACCTAAGTGTCCACTTCACAGAAGAGATGAGAAGCCACTTCTGCAAATAGTTTCCCATGCATTGTGCTGAATGTAGGTTGTTTGTTGGCAGCCCATGAGTTTGATGTATTTCTATATTAGTACCATGCAGTAAATACTGAGTATTCTCCCCTCCAGCACTGATCACTGTTGTCAGTAGTGTACATGAGATGATCATGTGTTGGCTTTTGGACACAGGGCCTCAGTGATGGGGTGTGAGTGTGTTGGGCGGGTGGTATTTGGTATACAGTACAATTGGTCATCTCACACCTATTGGTACAAAAAAATTATCATGAGATGCAAAACTGCAAGATATAACATTGAAATACATGTAAATAGTGTAATAGGTAACAACATCCATTGTGTGAGCTATCTGCAATCAGCAGTCCTCACATAGTGAAGCACAAGTTTGCACATATATCAGCCCTAAAACCAATGTTAGGTGTTCTCATACTTGTGCTGTTCTCAAAAGAGCTGAGGTAGCTGCTGCATTCACCTGGTCAAAGTCCACAGTCAGAAAGGCTTGTTGTGACTGTCAAAGGGGAAACAAATATGGCGTGTGGCTCATAGGAAACCAGTAAAAGTATCCGTGTCTTTATCACTATTCATTTTGGTAGATTCTCTTCCATTGCAAGTATTCGTAGCTGTCAAGACATGATACAAGGGCAGTGACAGATACAGAAAGCAAGAACAGTACCTATCCTCTATTCCACTGCAATCTTAAGTCTGAGCCAGCTGCCTGTTGCTCCAGTTTCCAGTGTCAGCAGCTCATGTGGGCTGTATACTTATAACCCACCAGGAAAGGAAGCATTCCAGTGATGAGCATGACCATTGTGACTCTATTTTGACTACAATGGATGAGTGGGACAGCTGCAAATGCTAACTATGATACACATTCAGGTATAGGGTTTGTGCACCTTTGGATGGTGATTAAGGAATTGTCATAAACCTCTCAATTTTCAATAGTTCTCAGTATGAGAGTACTTCTATATGACCATTGCTGGGGGAACCAAACTACTAATATTATTACAACTATTCTGTATCTAACTTGAGAGTTAACAGAAAACATTGTATGTAAAATGTAATATCTGTAAAAAGTGGAAGGATTCTTGTGTGTGAGAGTGCATTTGTTCTTTTTAAAGATAAGACAATAAACCATTCATGCTCAGAAACTTGCAGAAACTTTTGTATTGGACATATCATGTTTGGTTAACTATGTATATCTTGTGTATATGACTCAGTAGGCCAGGGATTTATTTGTATTGCAAATATGTATGATGATATTAAATACATTGATCATGCATCATTCATGATCATCATTTTCTTTTTAAAGAGTTTCACTCATGCTTGGCTGTGTTGGTCCCATCACCCAACAGCCTACCTGCACAGGCCTACATCACTGGATCTGTTCATTCCAGATTTTCTTGGGTACACCTCTGAAAACTTTACCAGCTACATTAGGTCTCAACATTTTTTTTTTCCAAAATTATTCTTGACCATCCTCTTAATATAATCCTGTAGTATGTAATGTTTATATTAATGTAGAGGAGCAAGACACCTCCATCTGAAGCTTTGTTCCCCAAATCTCAAATTACTATCTCTTTAAAATGGAAATTAATTCTGTGAGCCAAATAGTGAAGATCATACAGCTAGACTTGCAAGGCATTACCACTTCTCACATAGTAAGAATCAGTGACCATTTTATTTTGAGTTTAGGGGCTTTGTAATGCACCACCAGCTCGCAGACAGACAAGAGACTGGTACTGCTCTGCTGGTTCATACACCGAAATGTTGATGACCTGAAGCTGTAAATATTTCTTTAGTTCACTAAAGCCTTAAATTAAGGCACTCCTATGACCCAAACTTTTATTTTACTTATTCCACCAGTCCCTACCTTGCATCTCCCACTAGCTCTTGCAAGTCTTTCACCATCCAGGCTGACTCCCATTTCTCCCACACCTCAGTACCTCTCAAGTATATATTTCATTTTCTCAAGTACAAGTGTAGCAGTTCCTGGGATCAATTACATTTGATGTAAATGGGAATGCTGAATGTAGTTTAATTAATGTACAGCAACTGAATAAATATGAAAGAACACAATTTTTTGACAATCCTCTAATGTAAATCAGACTCATCATAACTACAAAAATGCACTGGGGATAGAAACAAAAATTAATATTCTAATGTTAATTCCTTTGTTGGTTGTCACTAGCAGAGGTTAGCTAGGCTTACTAGAAAATACATTAACACATTAGGGTCAAGTAATAATGTTTTCTAATACAATAGACGTCTTTAAGAGGACAACCAACTGCAACAATTTGGAAATGTTCCCAGTCATCCCACGGTGGTCATCATGACCAACAAAGGAACAAACATTTTCTGTAAGGATGAGTGTGTCTGTGAAGGGCATTGACAGTGAGCGGTAAGTAAACAGGTTTATTGTAAGCTACAGAGTAAATGAACATGGAACAGGTCACACGCGCCTCCCTCGGTACAAAAGGCTCCAACACAAGGCCGCGCGGCGGTCCCGCGCTTGTATCAAAGTAAGAAAATGTAGAAAAATCTTGGTGACTGACTACCCATTCACGAAATGTTCACACAACATTAAAAACATATTTTAAATATTTTTTCACGTTATTTTATAAAACATAAAAATGTATAAGGGCAACAAAAGTTAAGACTAAGTGTGGGCGGGGTGGGGTGGGAGGGGGGGGCCCCACCACCCCGCCCCACCCAGCCCACCAGTTACTCCGTACTTACAAAAAATTAGAAAATGCTTCACCAAACACTCATAAAAATCTATTTAGTTACAAAAAGTGTCCATGGCTGAGAAGTAACAAAAGTGAGTCCAAGTCCCGCGGGCGGCGCCCCCCCAGCCTGGCCCCGCCCCGCCCCGCCCCGCCCCGGAGGACAGGCGAGCGGATGGGCGGCCGGAGGCGCCTCGCAGCCTCACTAACACTAGGCTCCGCGATGCACAAAAATAATCCCAAACAAAAATAATTTACATCATCTCTATCATTAACAACAAACAGTGCCTCGGCCTCTCCTGCTCGGCGACGGAAAAACACAGGATTTTGATCATCGCGAGCGAGCGGACGGCGGCGACCCTGCGATGGCCGCCCCGCCGCGCCTTGCCTCGCTCCGGGACTCTGGTAGCAATTTTCTTCTTGAGTGCAGACAATAAAACTGTCGCTGTCACTAGCAATGTGTTATCAAATGAGTGATAGTAATATAAAAATGTCCAATGTGTGGCGGGGGCGGGGAGGGCCCCGCGCCTGCTCGCCGTCTACCCTACACACTGGTACAAAAAGGAGATCAGCAAAAATCTCGACTATATCATAAAAAGCAGAAAAACGATGTCAAACCGTTAACTGTGGCCGGCGCGCGGCCGCACGAAACACCACAACAACTTTGGTTACAAGATAACACTAAGTATAAATTAGAAAAATTAAAAAAATATCTATAAAAGCAAAAACAAGTATAAAAGATGACTACCTCAACAATCACATAGTGGGAACGACGGGGGGGAGGGGAGGCCACCCTGCCCCGCCCCACCCGCCCGCTACCCGCCTCGCTGGGGTGCGGGGGCGGCAAGGCGGGCTGGGGCGGCCTACCCCAAACACTGTCACTAGGCAGGCACTATTTATGCTTATATTAAATGAGGTGATAACGAGCAACACGGCGTTAACTAGGACGCGGAGGCGACCCACCTTCCCACCACCGTCCTGCTGACACGCACCGCGACGCACGACGCACACCACGCACTACACGTTGCTGGTGCACATACGAAGTACGACACTCACAAGACGCACGTGCAGTTAACTGTGTACACGTCGTGTGTACAGAGTGAGGCGTACACTTGGCGCGAGTACAACGTAAGACGCACACAGGATGCACGCACGCACGCACCGGTCTGTGTTTCGCGGGCTGGGCCAGCGCTCGTCCCGCCACGCACGCACGCACTTACCAAAGTCTGTCGTAAGCTATTTGGTATTGCTGGAGTGACTCGCTAAAAAATCTATATCTTTTAAAAAATAGCATATCCTCTGTCTGGGCTCCGACACCACCACGCACACACACGCACACACGCCAACAACAAAATCTGGAGTCTACGGTGAGAGAAAAAACAGGATTATGCAAGAAAAAGTCTGCAAATATATATAAAATGGGGACGTTACACTAGAAATAACATACTCTATGAGATGTTATGTTAAAGCTGCTGCATCGTGTGCTCACAGGGGCCGGGGAGGGATGAGGCTGGGAGGGGGAGGGGAGAGTGCGGGGTGGGGAGTGTGGGGTGGGGCGAAGGTTCCTCACCAACCCCTTGCACCTCCACCACTCCCACCCATCACTATCCACTACCACCACCACCACCACCACCACCACTACCAGTCATACCCACCACCATTACCACCACCACCACCACCACCTCCAGTAATTACACCACAAATTCAGTTTCCCTTCCCTCCCTCCCTCCCTCCTCCCGCCCCGCCCCGCCCCGCCCCGCCTCAGCCCCACACCGGCACACTAATACCAAATGACTCTCAAATCAGCACCAGGAGCGTCGGGGCCAATTGCACATAACACGGAGCCACCAACCTGACCCGTGGGGAGGGAAGGAAGGAAGGGGAGAGGGGAAGGTAACACAGGGGAATGAGGGGACCGATGACGCGGGGACGGGGAAGGTAATGTGAGGGGAGAAGGAAGGAAAATGGATGATTAATACGAGTCGTTTTAATAATGAAATGATTCGCATGGAAAAATTAAGGGCTTAAAAAATCACAAGCTGATCACAGGTAATTATTATGATGAGGGATAGAGGAAGGAAGCGAGGAGTGGAGTGGAGTGAGGCAAGAGGGCGGGGCAAGGCAGGTCAACACAAACTACAGACAAACATAAGGAGGGCAGAAAGAGGGACAGCCACACTCACACAAATAATACAGTATGTGCTAAATTACAAAGGATACAAAATTATATGACAAAAATATATCTAAAATCAAGAAAACTTTTAAATTAGAGTGGTAATTAAATAAATAAGAAAATAACATTACAAATAAAAATGCACATCTTCCGGCTGGAGCGACCTGGCCTGCCCTCACCTCGCCCCTCACGCCCGCCCCGCCACGGCCTCCCTGCTGCGCCGCCTGTCTGGTGTGTGGGCGGTGGGGGAGAGGGATGCAGGGAGAGGGTGAGGGGAGGGAGATGTGTGGTGTGGTGTGATGGAGGGAGTGGGGCCAGGGGGCGGGGTGGATGGCCGGGACGTGGGGACTGACTAGACACCTCCACGCACGTTGCACACCCCTGGGGGGCGGGGGTGGGGGTGGAAGGTGTGATTGTCTGCTGCCCCAGCGCCGGGCGGCGGGCGGGTGCCGGGTGCCGGGTGCAGGCTGGTGCTCCGAGGCTGAGTGATCAAGCAATAGTATATAAAGTTTTCAGAAAGTCCCAAGTTAAACCTCTAGAAAAAGTGTGTAAAAATTTTTTTAATGTTTTCACATTTTTCTAAAATAGAAATGGACACGCCATCCGGCCCACTATTGCTGTTGTAGGGCGCGGGCGGCCCCGGCCCGCGCCCCGCCCCGCGCCCCGGCCACGCCCCACCCCGGCCAGGCCCAATCTCTCCCTCGACCGCTCAGTAAAAAAATAGTATGTACAAATATGAAAAGGTTGAGCCGGGCTGTGTACTGTACAGGCTGAGGCCGCCGGCTGCTAATATAAAAGTTTCCGTGCAGAGACAAACAAGAGCGACAACACAAAAATATAACCGTCTATGTCATCTGGGAAATTAATATATTCATAATAAAAATACATGAACCTCTACACTCACTAGCGACGCAATGTGGTCACATGGGCATGAAGTGTGATGACGTATGTACAGCGGGCCCAGCGCCGGCCGGGTCACCAAACTATATCAAACGGGGCCTGCGCGCCGGCGGGGTCCGGGGCAGCCGGGGCCCCACGGGGCTCGGGGTCACACGCTCCAGGATGGGTATGTTGCCTCCCGCTAAGCCAATTGTGTCTTTGGTTACTCTTAAAAAAATGGAGAGATCAAAGGGTGAACGCGGCAAGCCAGTGGACCTGCGGCTAACCGACTCACTTCCCTTCTCTCGCTGGCTGTCACGCGCTACTCCCTGCCTGGCCGGGCGGCTGGCGGGCCCGGGAGTCGGCCGCGCTGGTCCTGGTGTGTTAGCCTGGCGGCGGGAAGCTGTACCTCAAGCTGTATGTAGTAAAGACACCGTCACAGCTCCGCTAGTTTAGCTACAAAGTTTTTTTAAAGCCCACAAATAGTTGCGGGTTGTTTTCTTACACAGTACTTGTAACAGCAAAAGGCAAAAAAACTATAACCATTTAACTGGTCACGAGACACCCGCATAGGCTACATGATGATGATATACTAACAAGGACAGTATCAAAATTCAAACACGCAAAAATACAAATTCTATATGGATCAAAATTATCCTAGTGCAAAAAGACTCTTGCAGTATCACACACATCCTGGGCTGCTGGCTGCTCCATCAGAGGGACTGTGCCAGCACTGACCAGTCCCGCCACACCTTTGAACTCTCTCTGCGCCAACCAATGCGACAGTCCCGGCTATATTTATCGTCTACAACACTCCTCTCTTTCTCTCTCTCGCTCTATCTCTATCTCTCTCACAGCTATTTCTCATAAAATTTCTGAACTCTTAACAAGGAAATGAGGCAAGTTGACAGACAGCGCTAAGAAGTGGGGGCAGGGAGGTGGGGGGGAGAGGAGGGGGAGTGTGAGGGGCGAGAGACAAGTATATTAGAGTGGAGTAGAGTGGAGTAGAGTAGAGTAGCCAACAGCTGCAAAAGTGGGAGGGAGGCAGGCCAGGGCAGGCAGGGAGGGGTCAACACAGGGGCAGCTCATAGTGCTCAGGGGTGGACACAAGGGATGGTGCCCCGCCTGCCTGGCCCGCCATGCCCCAGGATCCAGTACTCCAGGGGAAGGAAGCCCCCTCAATGGTAAACCTGCCACAACCTGCAGCAACCTTCCTCAGCCTGCAAGACACTGCTGGGCATGTTGAAGTGGAAAAAGGAATAGAAAGAACAGTAGGAGAGATGTAGTGGTAGTAGTAGTAATAGTGTTGTAGTTGTTGTTGTTGTTGTAGTAGTAGTAGTAGTAGTAGTAGTAGTAGTAGTAGTAGTAATACTCTACAAGCCTGACACACTACTGCTGGTTATGAATTACTGACCCGGCTTGGCCCTGCCCCATGTGTCACCTGACCCTAAATAGGACTGGGGGCTTAGGTGGGCTCTAAGAAACTACACCTCCAGGGCGGCCGGACCTCACATTGTTGCCCCACAAGCCTCCTCCAGCCCGGCCGCCCACACGCACACACACACTACTCTGCTCTACTCACCTGCCTCGCACTGCTTATTGTTATACATGTTTATACAGCAGGGAAGCAGAAGCTATACTAGATTCATAGTGAAACTTATTAACACGGCCCTTTGTTGCCACCTGGGCAATGTGTGGACAGGGCAGGGTGGGGTGGGCCAGGAAAAGCCAAGCCTCTTCACTCTTAGAATGTTCATGTGTATAGAGCCCCAACCGCATGCCTGCCCCACCCTGCCTTGCCCCATCCAGGGACAGAGGAGTACAAATGTGAGGCCGAGCTAGAGAGGGAGGAGTAGAACATCTTCCGTCAGGAGTGAGCAGCGGCACCCAGCAAGAGGGGGGGGAAGGCCGGGCCCAATGTCATCAACATCCTGTGCCCCGCCAGCCGGTGGTGGGGCATGGAGTCTGGGGCTACAGGTGTCTAGCGTGCAGTGTGGGTGTGGGGGACAGAGGGAGGCTGCTCCCACCAGCCAGTTACTTGCAGTGCTCTTGCTAATGGTTCTGTTATCATGGCCGTAGTTGTTGGCAGGCCTGAGGGGGTCTTTATTTTTGGGCCTAAAGTCTTCTCATTACTTGTTGGTGAGACACCATCCAGGCTCCCGGTGCCACCGCCACGGAGATCTGCAACACAAGATCATCAGCACACCATGAAGCAAGCGCACCACACAACTTTCTCATCCACACCCTGACCTCACCCCCACCGTGTGGTGCAGCACTCACCTAAAGGGCACCGTGCGGGGTCGGTCAGCACCCTCTTTGACTAGTGGCTTGTGGAACTCCCTGCCAGGGCGGGAGTGGATGGTCTGCCAGCAGTGCTCGCAGTAGTACTGGAGGCAGGTGACATTGGCACAGAAGAAGGGAGCAAACTTCCCCCCGCAGCGGGCACCCTGACACTCGTCACACATCTGGTCGTCCAGCACGTACGGCTTCACCTCCACCTGCAACACACACACATTACCACCATGCATGCACACACACACAAATAATAAACCGTTTATTATTATTATTATTATTATTATTATTATTATTATTATTATTATTAAACACACACACACACACACACACACACACACACACACACACACACACACACACACATCACCACCATGTGCAAACAAACTTCACCACCACATGCACACAAATGACAGCCACTGTTCTTCACATTTATAGAAATAATAACTTTAGTAAAAAAATGCATGATTGAAACATTCCACATAATTTTTTTTGTAAAAGATTCTCACAGCCATCAGTCTCAAAGTGATCAATTATTGTTAAATGACTAAATTGACAACAAACCATGAAATGCAGAGCTGCATCCTTTCAGCACACTGGCAGGCACAACTGCACATTGCAAGACCAACCAGTGCTGCCTTCACCCTGCCTCTCGACCCGGTCACAACTCACCCGCTTGTCAATGTCGCCGTGCTGCAGCTGGACGAAGCGGGCGCTGATGGCCGCAATGTAGCTCTGCTGATTGGAAAATGCCACCCTTCCGGCACCCTTTGGATACTTCAGCTCCGGGTCGGTGTCAATGCCGGCATAGCAGACACCCCCATACAGTCGGTCCATGATCATCGCCAACTCCACTGTCAAGAGAAGGCTGGAGTTACTGAAGTATACACACTGGAACACAAAAAGATGCTTCCTGTGAACTCTCTCTCACTCTGTGGGTAACATGTCCCTGGCTGTGTGACTGTTGTTCTACAACTTCATTTTTCCATTCTTTAGATAATTTTGCTAAGAAATGAACTTGCAATATGGAAATGAAACCCTTTATCATCTATTTCCCACTTTTCAGTCACCAAACACAATTTACAAATGCCTGCATCTTCAACCTTATAAGTTTCACAGTTTCCCTTTGCACACCCTCATCCCATCCCTTCTGGTGTCCCTGTGACCCACCAGCCTTGAGGGGCCTGGGCACGCCCCCCACAAACACAGTCTTGCGAGGGTCCAGCGGCAGGGAGGCATCCAGAACAAAGTCTGCATCAGAGAGTCTCCAAGGGCGGATCTGCACCGGCTTGTCCTTGATGGTGGGCGAGGAGACACACAGGTACAGCTTGTCATCATCCTGGATGCAGGCGTCAATCAGCTGCTGCACACTGCTCTCATCCTGCATGGGGAAGTAGGCTATCAAGGATGGAACACTGTTGTGCAGGTGAAAGATGCACCACTCAAACCATTGGAAAATGAAATACTTCCCTTTTATCCTGTATTGCTTCTCACAACCTGATTCTACAGAGACAGCTTTGTACAAGTTATATTGTAAATCAACTTAAACCAAGGAAGATTTTAATTTTTTTCCCCAGAGCAACATACATCAGTACATGGCTGTTTGTTGTTTGCATTGAGTATACAATCTGATGTTCCCTATAAATGATGGGTGCAGCACATCTGTCCCCCACACTACAATCAAATTCTTTCTAGCACCCAGTCATCCTCCTGTGGCATCATTGCACAAGACTTTCTTCTTTCTCTCACCCCTATTCTGTCCACCTCTCTAATGCAAGAATTAACCAGTATTCTCAATCATTCATCCATTTCTCTGGTAAACTTTGGAATTCCCTGCCTACTTCTGTATTTCCACCTTCCTAAGACTTTAACTCCTTAAAGAGGGAGGTTTCCAGACACTTATCCTTCAATATCTGATGACTGCTTTGGATCCTAATTCGAGACTGGCACCTCAGTGCACTTTTATATATATATATATATGTTTTTTGTTGCCCTTGGCCATTGCCCCTCCTACAAAAACAATTCTGAGCCCTGG
>NC_087161.1:27963522-27976022 GCF_035594125.1 Scylla paramamosain | reverse complement strand
GCTCGTCACGACAAAGCGGCCTAACCATGGACTGATGTGCACCAAGACTCATACCACGTGAAGTGTTCCCCACCGCACCACCCTCATCACCGTCCTGAGGGGAGCCACCGGGAACACCACGACGCTGCTGCCCCGCCCCGCCCCGCCCCGGCACATCCGGCAAACACCGCCGCGCTTCCGCCGCATCGAAGAGATGATAAAAATGTAGATAAGATGAAAACAAAAACGACCCTAATGCACGGCCACTCCATCAAAGCGGAGGGCGAGCGGCTCCTTGGTGGCTAAACGACGCCATTCCTCTTGGTCTGGCTCGTAAGTCTGTTTCTCATTTACGTAAATTATCAAATTTATGAAAATACTCGACATGAACCCCGTGGACGCGGTGCCGTGCGCGGCGCTCCAGGGGCGGCGCAACCATATACGCATTAACCTGATCCTGCTCATCACCACGGCGAGGCGGAAGTGCCGCAGAGATTCGCGATGACTCTTCCCATTCTTTGAGTAGCCTGGACACCCCTGGTGCTGTGAGAGCCTGCATGTGATCCTTGGCATGACCATCCACTGCTGAGTAAGGCACGCAGAATCTGCTTAGCGGTGGCGGTGGCGGTGACGGTGGCGGCGGCGGCGGCGGTGCAAGGCGTCGGTGCATGGGCGGCAGTGGTTGGGTGCGGGAGGGCGGAGACGCCTTGCCGTGTGACACGTTTAATACCACAGGCCACACACCACCACCACCACCACCACGAGCACGGACATCTCCACATCCCTCATGGTGTTTTTTTAACGGTCTATATATAAAAAAAATTATCAATCCATTCAATTCCGACAACCTTGATTTAGTTTGTAACTTCAGCGTAAGAGGCGCCGACCGAGACGCCTCTCCAGTCCTCTCCGCTGCCCGGGGCGTCCGCTCCTCGCACAAGGTAGGGCTTTGAGGTCTTGCAGTAATTTTTCGTTCTCAACAAGGACATAAATAAAATCTTTAAACTTGAAAGTAATAACAAACCATGAAGACTCAGCTACAAATATGTACAAAACTATATCGGTCCCGTGGTGAAGGGCCAGCGTGGGGAGGTGGCGCCCTGCCTCCAGGACTGTGGGGCTGCGTGGCACCGCCGATACCACCACCACCACCACCGGGGCGGCACCGTGACGTCACAGCCTCTGTACAGACAAGTCAGTCCTGCCGCCGTGTGCCGTGACTTATTGATCGATTATTTCTATATATATTTAACTAACTACTTCCGGGAGCAGCGTGGTGGTGCCGCAGGGCCGCAGAGGCGCCGCGCCCCGCCGCGCCAAGGGGCTGTCACACTGACAGCCTCGCCCGCCGGCCGACATGGCGGCAAGGGCCCCACCAGGGAAAAGGGAGGAGGGGTCCTGGCCGACACAACGCTGAGGAGCGCCTTTGCATGGACGCGTGGCGGCGGCGGTGCCAGGCGCGTCGCCTGGGGACGGCACGCACGCAGGCACCGCCGCCACAACACTGCGTCTTGACATTCTTAGTAAACATGACTGTTGCCTTGGCGTCACCGCTGCGTTGCGTGGCGATGCGGGAGGGGATGGGAGGGGGCGAGTGGTGATGGTGGTGGTGCGGGGAGGGGAGGGGTCGTGCCGCTATGGGGTGGGGGGCACAAGGCATCACTAAGGAGCATGCTCTCATAATACCTCTCCTACGAGGGGTCCCGCGGCCTGCATGAAAGACACACCACAGAACGCTCGGTCAATACTCAGCTGACACCCTCGTTAAAAAGTGTACACATGGGGGAAAAATATGAGGCTTCAAAAGGTATACATGTGTGGAGGAAAATACATAAGGCTTCAAATTAGCACCGTACACACGCACACGCACGCACACGAAGCCATGACTGAGGCAAGCTTCTCTCAGGCAAATGTACTACACCTTGTCCTGCCCTGTCCTGTCCCACCCTACCCTGCCCTTCCCGTGCCCTACTCTGCCAGCCTGCCTCTCTAGGGTCACCCGTCATCCCACACTCCACACCCTGATATCAGTAACTCTGCCGACCCTCATACCCTCACTGCTTGAAGGCAAATGTCACACTAAAGGAAGAGAAACGAAAATGAATACCACTACGAACACAAAACAAGACATTTACCTGAAGCACAGCCACACCTCAAAGAAAACACACCTACATCTTGTAGTGATATTCTTCGCCTTATCTCTGGATGGCAAAGACTAAAACACCTTTTCTCTCCCTCCCAGACCATGTCATAGTGTGCTCTGGCCCAACACACCCACTAATAATGCCTAAATACTCCTGACATAAGTTGAGCTTGTGGCATGCATTGCTGTACGTATAAAAGTCTACTAGTATGTATAATAATAAAGTATTAAAACATACAAAAAAAAAAAAAAAAAGAGAAATTGATGCATAAATAAATCAACAAATAAGATGAATAATAAGACTGACGAATGAAATAACGAAATACACTAATCAATTTATAAATTAATATTAATTAAGAAGTGAATACATCAATGAATGAATGAATGGATGGATGAAAGAATGAATGAAGGAATGATAAATAAATAAGTAAATAAATAAATAAATAAATAAATAAATAAATAAATGAACGAACGAATGAATGAATGAATACCCCAACAGATGAATAAATTACTAAAAAATAAGTGCATCAATAAAAATTAAATAAATGAATGAAGAAATGGATCAATGAGCAAATAAATGAATGGATAAATCGAATCATAAACACACCCAACAAATCACCCAAATAGAAAAAAAAAATAACGAAATAAATACACCAATAAAAGGAAAAAAAAAAAAAAGAACGACTCAACTGATAAAATGAACAGATCAATACACTAATATAAAGAATGAATGAATGAATGAATGAATGAATGAATGAATGAATGAATGAATGGGTAAAGTGAACCAGGCGTGAAATGGATGAACATAAATGCATCAATACAAATGTAGAACCCAACTAGGAAATGAACAAACCAGTATACCACCAATGAATGACTGAATGAACCAATGAACGAATGAAGGAACGAATGAAAAAAAAAAATGCATAAATAGAGAACCAAACGTGAAAAAAAACACCCACAAAAATGAAAAAAAAAATGAAAATAACCACGAAATAAAAAAAAAAGAACTAAAATGAACTGAATGAAAGATGAATAAATAAATACATGAATGAATGAATGAACGGATAAAGAGAAAACCAAGCGTCCCGAAACACGTCACACCATGAAGGGCAAAGCAACACACGACACGCACCTAGGCCTACAAACAGACAGACAAACAGACACTACCCTCCCCTCCACCCCCCCACCACACAAACACAGCGTCGCGGGGCCTCACAACCCAACCCGTCCGGCCCAGAATACCCAAAATGCACCGACTGTTACGGCCACTGCCACTTTATGAAGCTGTGAGGCAATGCAGGGGAGGGGAAGGACTGTGTGTGTGTGTGTGTGTGTGTGTGTGTGTGTGTGTGTGTGTGTGTGTGTGTGTGTGTGTGTGTGTGTGTGTGTGTGTGTGTGTGTGTGTGTGTGAGGGGAGAGCAGGATGAGATTGGATGGATTGTATTGTCATTGTTATTGTTGTTGTTGTTATCGTTGGTGGTGATAGTGGTGGTGGTGGTGGTGGTGGTAGTGGTAGAAGTGGTAGTGGTGGTGGAGGAAATAGCAGTGGTAGTAGTGGTGGTAGTGGTAGTATAATAATAATAATAATAATAATAATAATAATAATAATAATAATAATAATAATAATAATAATAATAATAATAATAATAAAAATAATAATAATACGAAGAAGAAAAGTAGTTTTAAAAAATAATACAAAATAATAATAACAAACCAACAACACCAAAAAACAAACACAACAACAACAACAACAACAACAACAATAACAAACAAAACTGCACCCCCCACAAAGCCCCAAAGAAAGAGAAAGAGAGGCCCACGCGCCCTTCCCTGCAGTGCACCCAGCCAGCGGCACGGCACAGCTCAGCCCAAGCCCCTCCTAGTGCCCCAGCCGCTCCCACACCAGGCAGGCCTTCCGCTATGCTGGATACCTGTCTGGCACGGCACAACACTAAACAACAGGCACCCACACACCTGGCCGGCTCCGTGAGAGAGAGACCTCAACACAGTGGCTCGCTGTATTTGCAACCGACTGACGCAATGTGTGTGTGTGTGTGTGTGTGTGTGTGTGTGTGTGTGTGTGTGTGTGTGTGTGTGTGTGTGTGTGTGTGTGTGTGTGTGTGTGTGTGTGTGTGTGTGTGTGTGTGTGTGTGTGTGATGCTATAAGAGTACGCACAACCAGCAAAGAGAAAAAAAAAAGTAAAATAAACAAATTGAAGGAATAAATACTTTACAAAGATGAAGATAAATAATAGCGCTATAACCCCAGTAAAGTAGTAGTAGTAGTAGTAGTAGTAATAGTAGTAGTAGTAGTAATAGTAGTAGTAGTAGTAGTAGTAGTAGTAGTAGTAGTAGTAGTAGTAATAGCAGCAGCAGCAATGTTTGTTGTTGTTGTTGTAAAAACAGCAACGGCGCCAACAATAAGACGCAATAATAATAATAATAATAATAATAATAATAATAATAATAATAATAATAATAATAATAATAATAACAATAATAATAATCAGTGAAAACAAAGCAAAACAACACATCAACATTTCAAGAAAACAAGCGAGTCAGTAAATAAGGCCACCGTGTGTGTGTGTGTGTGTGTGTGTGTATGTGTGTGATGGCGGTGAGTCACGGAATGGTGTGAGGGGGAGGGTGGGCAGTGAGTGAGTGAGTGGGTGACGGAGGGGTAGAGTGAGGCCCCGCGCGGCACCGCTCAGCCACGCCTACTGTACTGTACTGCAGGCCTACGTCTTGCCCACCACACAGCAACGCTACGTACACAGCAAACACTGCACCGTATTCTGAGACACCTCTGTCCGCACCTCCACTGCTTTCAAAAGGCTCTAGTAAAAGTGAGACGGGTTTTTAAGGGTGTTTTTAGGATTCTAGTGACAGGTTAACAAGATTTATATATTATTAAGAGGAGAAACACACTTGAGAACCCGGCTGATCATCTCTGTGGCCTCTGAAAATAGTTGTGGTGAGAGAATACAGCGTTTCAGAATACAGGTCACAGGAACACACGAAGATCCGCCGCCTTGGCTACTGATAGGGTAAGTTAGGTTAGATTAAGCTACAATCGGTAACTTAACCTAGTCTAACTTGTCTAGCGTAACCTAACTCATCCCTGAAGTTAATTGGAGTGGGTTGGGATCAGGTTACGTTAGCCTAAACTAGAATCGGTAATATAACTTAGCCCAACTTACGTAACCTAACCTAACCAAACCTAGCCGGAAGTGGGGTAGGGACATGTTAATTTAGGTAACGTGACACAACCCACCCCACCCTAAAAAGCAGATGGAGTGGGGTTAGGAAAGGCTAAGTTAAGTTACCTGACTTCAAACTTAACCTAACCTAACAACCCCATAAATAGCTGAGGTAAGGATCTCCGTATGACCCCAAATAAAAAAATCATATAAAAAAAATAAATACTCCTAAAAAAAAAAATAAATAAATAAATAAAATAAATAAAGGAAAAAAATGAGAGAAGTAAGTCAGTAAGTTACAAACGGCGGCACACCAAACATGAAACCCCAAGCGAGGACTGAGCCGGTAAGCGAGCACCCACTGAAGCCTCCGGGAACACCTACTGGACGGAGACAACGCGTCCAAGAACAAGGGATGCCCGGCCGCCGTGTGGAGGGACGTCGGGGGGGCGCCACTGCCGTGCACACCGAGAGGGGCGTGCTGGAGTCTTTGGGCTGCACGATACAACCCAGGGCAGTAACCAATAGTAGTAGTAGTTGTTGTAGTAGTGCTTGTCATCATCATCAACATCATCATCATCATCATCATAATAATAATAATAATAACAATAATAATAATAATAATAGTGATAGCCTTGCCTCTCCCCGTATCATAAAAAACGGAAAAGCCGCGGAGGGCATCCCATGTTCTTTCTTCTTCCCCGATAAACCAGGGGTGAAAGTGGGTGGTGGATGGGGGGCACTGTTTTATTTTTCATTGATTTTATTTTATTTCAGTGTTGTGTGTGTGTGTGTGTGTGTGTGTGTGTGTGTGTGTGTGTGTGTGTGTGTGTGTGTGTGTGTGTGTGTGTGTGTGTGTGATGTGTTGTGTTGTGTTGTGTTGTGTTGTGTTGTGTTGTGTTGTGTTGTGTGTGTGTGTGTGTGTGTTGAGATCATGGATAGTTTGTCAGGGTGTGGTGGTGGTGGTGGTGGTGGTGGTGGTGGTGGTGGTGGTGGTGGTGGTGGTGGTGGTGGTGGTGGTGGTGGTGGTGATGATGATGATGATGATGATGATGATGATGATGATGATGATGATGATGATAGTAGTGGTGGTGGTGGTGGTTTGTGAAGTTACAGTGTCTAGATGGGGGAGTT
This sequence comes from Scylla paramamosain, assembly GCF_035594125.1. Lineage (NCBI taxonomy): Eukaryota > Metazoa > Arthropoda > Malacostraca > Decapoda > Portunidae > Scylla > Scylla paramamosain. The sequence continues at coordinate 27,969,566 of NC_087161.1, read as the reverse complement.
AGGAGGGTCACCACTACCACTACCACCACCGCTTGTATCTGTCACCACTATCATCACCACTGACATCACCACCACCACTATCGCCACTATCACACACTAAAACTCACCACCACCACAGGCACAACCACGCACCCTCACCACCATTACCACACCGGCCACAGGGGAGAGAAGGGAGGAGGGAAGGACTCAGAGGGAGGGAGGAAGGGAAGCACTGGAGGGGGTGGAGGCTGGGGAGAGAGTGGGCAGTGAACAGCTGACCAGAGAGAAGGGACCCAGACTCTTGACCTAAAGCTGACCTGACACGACCCACCATGACCTTGACTCCTGCGCCATGAGTCTCTGGGAGGAGAGGCTGTGTGGGGATGACGTTGTGATGACTGTGGTGATGAATGGTGACTGTGGCTGGTTAATGATGACAGTGGCTGGCTATATATGATGAATCTCCTAGGCTGGGCAGTGTGAAGATGCCTTTATGATGACGTGATGGCTGATGACTGTGGGTGACTAAATGATGACCCTTTAGAATTATGGTGCAGTGATAAGCTACAAAGAAAGGTTACAGTGAACGATTACTGTGAAAAGGTTACAGTGAAAGGTTTGGGCACGTGCGCGTGAAATGACTGACCCAAAAAATAAAAATAAAAAAATCACGCAAATTGACGTGGTTCCCATCAGCAACTTTTGATACACTTGTCTCGTAAACGCCATACGTCACAGCTTTCCATTACACCCAATACATTTATATCTTATCTGCCGTATTAAACTGAACGCTCACCCCGCACTATACCTAATAGAATAATGGGCAGCCGTGACTGATAATTAGCGATATGCACGCAATATGTGGGAATACTGACACGGACGGGAAACTGGAGTGATGTGGAGTGAATGATGGAGTGATATGATGAGTAAATACTGGAGAGATGTGTGCAGGATGCTGGGGTGGATGCAGGAGTGATGTGTATGGAATGTGATGAGCAAATACTGGGGTGATGTGTACAGAATGTGACGTGAATACAGGGGTGAATACAGGAGTGATGTGTACTGAATGCTCCCCACCCCCTCCCACACACTACAGTTAGCAGAGTAATGGGCAGCCGTGAGTGATAATTAGCGATATGAACGTAAAATGTGAGAATAATGCCGCAATGAAGGGCTGGGGGAGGGAGACTGTAGTGATGTGTGTATGTGCGTCTGTTTCCCTTGTCACTGCCAATGTGTTTTTAAAAGGCCAAACTATCGTATTGAATCCGGATAACAATAATGAGGAATAACTAAACCATTAATTAATGACTAACTTGTTTACTTATTTATCATTTAACCCCAGTTTTGCTATTTCTTTATTTAATCTGTATTTATTTTTTACGTTTAAAGGAGGGAAAAAAAATGATGAGAGAAGACAAGTCGACTTAACTTAACCCTTCCCATAAAAAAAAAAAGATTCACAAAAAGTCAAAAGAAACGGTACCATCTTTTCATGTATTAGAGAAAAAGGAGCAAGGAGGATGGGGAGGTGAAACAAAGGCAGGGCTGCGGGTGAGGCGAGGAGACGTGAGGATGTCTAAGAAGCGAACACCCAAGAGAGAACATCCCAGTGTAATCTTTCCTGAATCATTGTTGTCTTTGTCTCCCCGATTCTGCCGCAGCTCACCAAAACCCACGTGATGAAATATGTGTTGAGAGAGAGAGAGAGAGAGAGAGAGAGAGAGAGAGAGAGAGAGAGAGAGAGAGAGAGAGAGAGAGAGAGAGAGAGAGAGAGAGAGAGAGAGAGAGAGAGAGAGAGAGAGAGAGAGAGAGAGAGAGAGAGAGAGAGAGAGAGAGAGAGAGAGAGAGAGAGAGAGAGAGAGAGAGAGAGAGAGAGAGAGAGAGAGAGAGAGAGAGAGAGAGAGAGAGAGAGAGTTGAGGCAGACACAAGACAAACCAGTGCCAAAAACGAGGCCATAAATTTTGAGGCATAAAGAACTTAGAAGGTGACAACTCTTTCTGTGTGTGTGTGTGTGTGTGTGTGTGTGTGTGTGTGTGTGTGTGTGTGTGTGTGTGTGTGTGTGTGTGTGTGTGTGTGTGTGTGTTTACCTACTAGACAATTTTCTCCAACACTGACTCAAGCTCTTGATATCCCCCCCCCAGTCTTTTAAAAAAACAGAATCATACCTTTAAATTTACGTACATTACTCAAACCCTCCCTTCATTTAAACCAAACCCACTGATAATTTGAATAACCCACTGCTATATCATTCAATTTATAAAACTCATACACATCCCGATCTCTTAAGTTTCTTCCTCTCTCTCTGTGTGTGTGTGTGTGTGTGTGTGTTTGTGTGTAAGTGTGTGGGTAGAGAGGCGACCTGATAGATTCACAGAGGCTGGGGTGCTGAAATGGAGTGATGGTCTGGCATAGGACACACTGAGGAGGACAGGTCTGATGGCGTGTTACGATTGCACCTCGCCTGGCTGGGATCGAGAAAAGCCTGGTGGTGGTGGTGGTGGTGGTGGTGGTGTGGGTTGACACTGGCTGGGTAAGCAAACTATACATGGACTGGGAAGGGCTCAGAGATTAATAAGAAGTGTGGGGAGGATGAGGAGGTGGTGGTGGTGGTGGCGGTGTGGAGTTTGAGAGTGAAGGAGCAAGGAAGGGGTGACTATCCTAAGTGGTACGGTGGTGGTGGTGGTGGTGGTATTTGGAAGTGGTCTGGTAATGGTACTCGTAATGATGGTGATAATGAAGGTGGTGGTGATGGTGATATTAGGGGTGATAGTGATGATAGTGGTAGTGATGGTGATGCTGAAAAAGATTAATGAAGAGGAAGAAGAGGAGGAGGAGGAGGAGGAGGAGGAGGAGGAGGAGGAGGAACGAGGCTGAAGGTTAAAGATCAGAGAGAGAGAGAGAGAGAGAGAGAGAGAGAGAGAGAGAGAGAGAGAGAGAGAGAGAGAGAGAGAGAGAGAGAGAGAGAGAGAGAGAGAGAGAGAGAGAGAGAGAGAGAGAGAGAGAGAGAGAGAGAGAGACCCTGGGGAAGGTGATAACTAAGGAAAGGAGGACCAGAAGAAGAAGAAGAAGAAGAAGAAGAAGAAGAAGAAGAAGAAGAAGAAGAAGAAGAAGAAGAAGAAGAAGAAGAAGAAGAAGAAGAAGAAGAAGAAGAAGAAGAAGAAGAAGAAGAAGAAGAAGAAGAAGAAGAAGAAGAAGAAGAAGAAGAGGAAGAAGAAGAGGAGGAGGAGGAGGAGGAGGAGGAGGAGGAGGAGGAGGAGGAGGAGGAGGAGGAGGAGGAGGAGGAGGAGGAGGAGGAGGAGAAACTGGGGAGATCAAGACTGAACAAGCAGACGAAACACAAGAATTAGAAGAAAAGTAAGAAAAAAAGAACAACCAGAGAGAGAGAGAGAGAGAGAGAGAGAGAGAGAGAGAGAGAGAGAGAGAGAGAGAGAGAGAGAGAATCAAGACAAAACACCACAGTATTCATATGATCTGGGTGGCTTGGGCTGATGTGAAGTTGATGTTGACGGTGTATGAAGGGAAGTACAGACCTTATATCGTGGCTTGGGTTGGTGTGTGTGTGTGTGTGTGTGTGTGTGTGTGTGTGTGTGTGTGTGTGTGTGTGTGTATGGGTGTTGGCGGCTTCTGTCGTGGTGGGGGGCTGTTGTGGGGATGTGTGGGGGGTTATAGGCCTTGTGTCATGGTGGGGGCTGGGGGACAGTGTGTAAGGGACAAGAGAGGAAGAAAAGGAGGACTCACCGTGGAGTTGTGCCAATGCTTGTAGTGTGTTGTTGCCGCACCCCATGAAACCTGCCGACGAGGAAGAGGGTTGAGAGAGAGAGAGAGAGAGAGAGAGAGAGAGAGAGAGAGAGAGAGAGAGAGAGAGAGAGAGAGAGAGAGAGAGAGAGAGAGAGAGAGAGAGAGAGAGAGAGAGAGAGAGAGAGAGAGAGAGAGAGAGAGAGAGAGAGAGAGAGAGAGAGAGAGAGAGAGAGAGAGAGAGAGAGAGAGAGAGTAATCATACATAATGTCAAATGGCGTTTACAGAGCTAAAGAGCGAGAGAGAGAGAGAGAGAGAGAGAGAGAGAGAGAGAGAGAGAGAGAGAGAGAGAGAGAGAGAGAGAGAGAGAGAGAGAGAGAGAGAGAGAGAGAGAGAGAGAGAGAGAGAGAGGAACTACAAACTCTTTAGTCAACTACATTACACTACTATTAATCTACTTGTACAATTTCTACATACAGGAGACATCTATTGAAATGCTTCAGAATACATGCATGCTGGCTGGCGGAGGAGGAGGAGGAGGAGAAGGAGGAGGAGGAGGAGGAGGAGGAGGAGGAGGAGGAGGAGGAGGAGGAGGAGGAGGAGGAGGAGGGACAAAAGACAAGAACTTTACAAGAACAGATGAGGAAAAAGAGAGAAGTTGGACAAAGGAAAGAAAAAAAGACAGGAATGATAGAGAGAGAGAGAGAGAGAGAGAGAGAGAGAGAGAGAGAGAGAGAGAGAGAGAGAGAGAGAGAGAGAGAGAGAGAGATAAAAGCACAGATAAAGACAAAAACAATCTAAGAAAAAAGTAAATATAGGAACAAGGAAGACACAAAGAAAATAAGAAAAAAAGAAGAAAATAAAGCAAAACAAAAAAAAGAAGGAAAATCTGAGGTGAATCCAGAGAACACACACACACACACACACACACACACACACACACACACACACACACACACACACACACACACACACAGCAAGGCGTGGATGCAACAACAACAAGAAAACAAGAAAACAACAAGAAAACAACAACAATAGCATAACCCAAGAGAGAGAGAGAGAGAGAGAGAGAGAGAGAGAGAGAGAGAGAGAGAGAGAGAGAGAGAGAGAGAGAGAGAGAGAGAGAGAGAGAGAGAGAGAGAGAGACCAAACAAGGAAATAGTGGACAGGTGTTAGTTACCAAAGGAGAAGAAACTAGATAGGCAGAGAGAGGTACGAGAGAGGAGGTGGAAGAAAAGTGGAGGAAAAGTGGAGGAAAGGTGGAGAAAAGGAAAAGATGTAACTAGAAGGAAAAAGAATGGAAAAGGAGGAGGAAGAAAAGTGAGCATAATGGAAAACGAAAGATATAGGAAGACAGCACTAAGGAGAAGGACGAGAGAAGAAAAGAGGTGAAAGAAAGAGAGAGAGAGGAGGAATGGAAAAGAAGGAAGGAAGGAAAGTGAAGATAATACAAAACACAAAAGATTAAGAGATATTAAAGACGCTGAATGGTGAGGAAAGAGAAAAACAGAAATGAAAAAGATGAAATGAATAGATAAAGAACTGGAAAAGTAGATTACTGTGGAAAGACATACACAAATGAAGAGAAAAATGAAATACCCAGGGCAAACAGAGAGAGAGAGAGAGAGAGAGAGAGAGAGAGAGAGAGAGAGAGAGAGAGAGAGAGAGAGAGAGAGAGAGAGAGAGAGAGAGAGAGAATGAGAAAAACGCAATTACAACTGAGAGAATAAGAGAAAAAGAAAGAAAAATATGAAGACAAGAAAAAGGAAAAAAAAAACAAGAAAACAAACACAGCAACACGTGGGCATGAAAGCAAAGCAAAACAGGACAATAATAATTAAACCAAACAAAACATTCATAAAAAAAAAAGAGAAAAACAAACTCAGAAAGAACATATGAAAAAGTGGGAAGGGGGTACTCATGCAAACCAAACCAGAACGCAAGACAACACAAAGAAAACGGAATAACAGCATGCAGTTACGTACACCACGCAGTCCAACACACACTGGGCAAGACACAAGCACTGATAAAAAGACAGGGACGGAGAGGAGTGACTACGATAAACTGACAGAACGAGAGAAAAAGTAAAGAACGAGAAAATCGGAAAAGGAAAAAAACGGGAAGAAACGCCACAGAAAACGTAATGAAATATAAGGGTACGGAGGGGTGACTAAGATGAAAAGCCACACGCACGGAATAGAAAACGATAGAAAACGTAGACATGAAAAGGCAGAAACAACACAGAAAGAGATATAAAAAAAAAGTAAAAAAGAGGAGGAGGAAACAAAGTACGGAATAAGAAAGAAAAAGAGGGAAAATAAAGAA
>NC_087161.1:27951022-27953522 GCF_035594125.1 Scylla paramamosain | reverse complement strand
TCACACGAGATTTTTTTAAAGTGTTTTTATGCTTCTAGTGACAGACTGACAAGATTTCTACATTAGTAACAGCAGAAACACTCTCTGAGAACCCGGTTGATATTCTGCGGCCTTGGGAACAAAGTCGTGGTGAGAGAGCAACGTTTCAGAATACTGGTCAAAGAAGCACATGAAGAACCGCCGTCTTAGCTACTGCTGGGGTAGGTTACGTTAGGTTAAGCTACAACCAGTAACCCAACCTAAGCCACCAGTTTCTGAGCATGCGCCTTAGTGAAACAGCAACAGTAGCAACGAGTATAGTGTAACGAGTGATAGGTGCAAAAAAATAAATAAAATATAATATAATACATATGTTAGTGTTATCCTTTGTTAGCCTCAGTGAAAAATGACGAGGCAGGAGTTGGTTACAAAAGGTTTACATGTGGTGCTGCAGGGCGAGCTTCGTGTACCTACAGTTCGTTACGCAAGATTTACCGCCGCAAGCCTCGTCCATACGCCGCTTTGTTGCGCGAGCAGGGGCAAAAAAAACGTGCCTAAGCCAGTCTTGATAGATAGATTAGCGCAGCCTCGGTCCGGGAGAGAGAGAGCGAGAGAGAGAGAGTAAATGATAGGGTGCATAGTAGAGGGAGGGAGGAAATGATGGGGTGATGCACTGATGAAAAGAGGGAGTGAACGAGTGAAAGGGGGAGTGAGGGAATGAATGATGAAGTGAGAGAGAGAGTGAGTGAGGTAAGATAAGAGGAGGAGAGTGATTGGGTGATGGAGTGAGGGAGAGAATGATGGAGTGAGTGAGAGAGAGAGAGTGACTGAGGTATGATAGGCGGAGGGGAGTGATTGGGTGAAAATATGAAAGGATTTTGGAAGTGATGGAGTGAGGGAGTGAATGAGGGAGTGAATGAGTGGAGTGAATGAATGGAGTGACAGAGGTCTGGAGTGAGGGAAGGGGTGAAGGTATGGAGGGAGCAACAGAGGGAACGAAGGAGTGCTGGATGCTGGAGTAAAGGAGTGGGTGAGCCTCGCCACTCCTGCAAGACGGAACCAGACCTCAGCCTTAAGAGTACCGCGAAGCACACACACACACACACACACACACACACACACACACACACACACACACACACACCGATATTTCCTTGGACAGTTTACAATGATGATGATGATGAAGACGATAACAACAACAACAATAATAATAATAATAATAATAATAATAATAATAATAATAATAATAATAATAATAATAATAATACTTAAGAAAAATGGAAAAAAACAGAGGAAACTAACTTCTTTCACGCCTAATAATGATGATAATGATAATAATAATAATAATAATAATAATAGTAGTAGTAGTAATAGTAGTGGTAGTAGTAGTAGTAGTAGTAGCAGAGGCTGGTAGTGGGAGTAGTATTAATAGTAGTTGGAGTGGTGGTGGTGGTGGTAGTCGTAGAGGAGGTGCAGGGCGGTACAACAATGGTGATGGTGGTGGTGGTGGTGGTGGTGGTGATGGTGATGGTCGTGGTGGTCGTGGCGGTGGAAGTTAACGAGCAACGACTTTATTTCAGAGATCCCCCCTTTCCATCACCCCTCCCCTTCCCATTCCCCACCTTCCATCACCCCCTCCCCCCACCTTCCATCACCACCTCCCATTCCCCCTTCCAGTCACGGTGCCAGCTGGAAGCCTCGCCCTGTGTGGAGTCCAAATGATCTTCCAGAGAGAGAGAGAGAGAGAGAGAGAGAGAGAGAGAGAGAGAGAGAGAGAGAGAGAGAGAGAGAGAGAGAGAGAGAGAGAGAGAGAGAGAGAGAGAGAGAGAGAGAGAGAGAGAGAGAGAGGAAAAAATGTGATAGATTTATGTTATCACCATTCCTGCTGACATCACTATCATCACCATCAATACCATCACTATCGCATCACCACACATCACCATTACAAGAACTATTACCATCACCATCATCAGTAACACACTCATCACCACAATCACCACCACAAGCGTCTAGATACAAAACATTCACTATCACCACCATCACCACACACCACAAGCCCATCACCACCACCACCATCACCACCACCACACCAGCCACCATCAGATAAGTACTACAGCTTTACTACAAACACCACCACCACCACCACCACCACCACTACTACTAGCAAACAACCTCCTATTATTACTACAGTACCACCATCATCACCACCACCACCACCACCACCACCACTACTACCACTGTCCCACCAAACTCATCCCCCACCACTACAGCAACTTTAACGAACACACACACACACACACACACACACACACACACACACACACACACACACACACACACACACACGCAGTTTCTATGTTTCATCACAACACTTCTACTTAACATTCCTCCCTTTCTTTCTTCTCATTTTTCTGTCTCTCTTTCCATGTCTTCCTCTTCCAGTCTTCCACAAGAGGTGTTCCTTTATTTATGGAAAGCGTACGAGATGTTTGATAAGAGAAGAAGAAGGAGAGAGAGCGAG
>NC_087161.1:27933522-27946022 GCF_035594125.1 Scylla paramamosain | reverse complement strand
CAACACAACACAACACAACACAACACAACTCAATACGACAAATGACAACACAATTCATCTAACTAGCGGCAGAAGGTCTGGGAGGGCGAGTGGGTGGGTACTCCTGACAACACGCCACCTACTGCAACACAGAGAAGGACAGGGAGGTGGAAGGACACTAATGACACACAGCAAGCAAGGGAAGGGGAAGTAATCTTAGAGGCAAAGGATAAAATATTGTACTATAAAATAAGTAATATGATTAAAAATGGGGGATATGAGAAGGGACGTGTGTGACTGGAAGAGAGAGAGAGAGAGAGAGAGAGAGAGAGAGAGAGAGAGAGAGAGAGAGAGAGAGAGAGAGAGAGAGAGAGAGAGAGAGAGAGAGAGAGAGAGAGAGAGAGAGGGGTTCCATCTTATTTCAGAAGGGGATGAAACAAATAGGAAGAAAGGAAGCACCGGAAAAGATTCCTGGCATAGGCACAAGAGAGAGAGAGAGAGAGAGAGAGAGAGAGAGAGAGAGAGAGAGAGAGAGAGAGAGAGAGAGAGAGAGAGAATGTGGGGGGAGGCGGTCTACCTATCACCAAGAACGGGGCGCCATTTGAACAGCCGGGCCAGTGAACAGAGAGAGAGAGAGAGAGAGAGAGAGAGAGAGAGAGAGAGAGAGAGAGAGAGAGAGAGAGAGAGAGAGAGAGAGAGAGTTAAAAGGATGGAGAAAGGGTGAAAAACACGGAAAATCAAGAGAAAAAGGTATCGTGGAGAGAGAGAGAGAGAGAGAGAGAGAGAGAGAGAGAGAGAGAGAGAGAGAGAGAGAGAGAGAGAGAGAGAGAGAGAGAGAGAGAGAGAGAGAGAGAGAGAGACGGTAGAAAAGACGAGAACTGAGAACCCGTACACCTCTTCACTGCTGCACGAGAGAGAGAGAGAGAGAGAGAGAGAGAGAGAGAGAGAGAGAGAGAGAGAGAGAGAGAGAGAGAGAGAGAGAGAGAGAGAAAGGAGCAAGAGCATGTGCAGTGAAAGAAAAACCTCTCTCTCTCTCTCTCTCTCTCTCTCTCAGCCACCCTACATATACTGCACTAATACACAGCACTTGCTTAGGCTTTCCTTCTCTTTACCCCCTCCTCGCCTACCCTACCTCAAACTCCCTCTCTTCCCCTCCCTGCCCGCCCCCCTCCTCCCGCCCGCCCTCCGCAACTCACCATAACTCGGGCGAACTGTGTCACTGGGCCTCACATCCTACGTTTGGCACCTCAGCACCTCTCTACCGGCCTCCCTCTCCCCCTCTCCCTTGCTAGCTCCCTCACTGCCTCCCTTCCGCCCGCTCTCCTCTCCTATCCTCTCTTCACCCCGCGCGCCCAGCTGAGAGAGAGAGAGAGAGAGAGAGAGAGAGAGAGAGAGAGAGAGAGAGAGAGAGAGAGAGAGAGAGCCTACAGGGAGGTTTCACTATGTAAAGCTTCTATACTGATAATTTGTAGAAAAGACGCGGTGAAAAATACTCTACAGTTGTGAAGTGACGTCGAGTGTGTGTGTGTGTGTGTGTGTGTGTGTGTGTGTGTGTGTTTATGTGTGTGTGTGTGCGCAAGTCGCTGCCGCTGCCGCCCAGGGCCTCCCTCAGCAGTGCAGCTTTAAGGGGCAGGGTGGCGGAGGGTCGGGGAGAGCGCCGGGCAGGTGGCGGTGGTGGTGAGGGCGGCAAGGGCAGGGTGGTGAGGGCTTACGGCACGTCAATAGGTTGTAGTATGGGCGCCTTCCTTATCCTCGCTGGGCTACTAGGCTACCCACGCCACGTCTGCCCCACGCCTGCCCCACACACGCTACCGCTGCTGACACACTGACCTCTCCTCTCCTCTCCTCCACTCTGCCAGGGACCATATTCTGAAACATTTGCGCCGAGCCTCCACTACTTTCAAAAGGTTCTGGTTAAAGTTACACTGGTTTTTAAGGGTGTTTTTATGGCATTAGAGACAGATTAACAAGCTTTCTATGTTATTAACAGGAAAAACAGTCTTGATAACCCGGCTAATCATATCGGTGACCTTTGAAAACAGTCGTGGTGAGAGAGCAAGGTGTTTCAGAATACGAGGTCCGGTCTGCTCTCCTCAGCTCGCCACCGTTTTGTGACTCCGATAGAAATGCGTCATATGTATTCCGCTCGCCCTTCTGCTGCTTTGCCTCCCCTATTTTCCGGCCCTGCCACGTATACAGCACGGGAGAGACCGTGATGCTGTGGTGTTCCGATGTTCCCTCCCCTACACGCCTCACTACTGCCGCCACTTCACTAGGCTTGTGTTAGAGGGAGGGAGGACAAACGAACACACCGCTGCCTCATGCCTTCCTCCCGTCACCAACATTCTGGTTTATTGACACCTACTCACACCTACACACGCCAGCTCTCTCTCTCTCTCTCTCTCTCTCTCTCTCTCTCTCTCTCTCTCTCTCTCTCTCTCTCTCTCTCTCTCTCTCTCTCTCGCTACCAAGGTATGGGTAGCAACAGCAATAATCCGTCTGTCAGTACACCAAGATGAAAGTGGCCATGTTGTTTGGTGATAATGATGATGATGATGATGATGATGATGATGATGATGATGATGATGATGATGATGAACAGCACCAGCAACAACAACACCAAAAAGAACAATAACCTAATTATATCACTACTACTATTGCTACTTTAAAAATCACGGGAGTAAAATTGCTGTGGAAGTCTACGGTGAGGTCGTGCCGCGTTTCACTGTCTAATAATAATAATAATAATAATAATAATAATAATAATAATAATAATAATAATAATAATAATAATAATAATAATAATAATAATAATAACAGTAGTAGTAGTAGTAGTAGTAGTAGTAGTAGTAGTAGTAGTAGTAGTAGTAGTAGTAGTAGTAGTAGTAGTAGTAGTAGTAGCCCAAATTAACACCCCACAACACAAATCCCACCTTTATCATTCCTCATACCCCTCCAATACACCCACTCCCTCCTCCCCCCACACCTACACCCCACCCCCTCACTATTCACTCCAACCCTGCACTGCCCTCCCCAATACCCACGCATGTGACACCCGCAGGAGACGCAGCAAGGAGCAGGTGTGGGGTTGAAGGGGTGGTGGTGGTGGTGGTGGTGGTGGTGGTGGTGGTGGTGGTGTGTGCGTGACTGTGAGGTTGAAAGCTATGAACGTTTTTTGGTACACACGCTATGGTTTGATGTCTGTGTGTGTGTGTGTGTGTGTGTGTGTGTGTGTGTGTGTGTGTGTGTGTGTGTGTGTGTGTGTGTGTGTGTGTGTGTGTGTGTGTGTGTGTGTAAGCGAGGAAAAAGTATACATGAACTAAAAAAATACATGATTCAGGAAGTTTTCATATTCTCTCTCTCTCTCTCTCTCTCTCTCTCTCTCTCTCTCTCTCTCTCTCTCTCTCTCTCTCTCTCTCTCTCATAAAATACTAAAAAGAAACACTTCGATCAAAATAAATTAATATTTCAAACATGCATATCAATAACCCATCCATCCTTCCTCCCCTTTACCTCTCCCCCTTCCCCTCTTCCCCTACCCATCCCCCAATCTGGCCCCCGCTTACCTACCCACTATAACCCTCTCCACCACCCCCTTCCTTCCTCCTTTCCACCAATCCCCTCCTCTCCCCCACCTCATCATCCCCTTCCTTTCCCTACCTACCGTCACACCCCCTCCATTACCTTACCCCCTCCCCATTCCTTCCCTAGGGCTATTTTTCAAAAACATCAATTAGTAACACCATTCATTCAGTATTAACTTTTGAATTAGCACACTGTGGGGGGAGGAGGGAGGGAATGGGGAGAAAGGGAAGGAGGGGGAGAAGGAAAAAACTGTCTGATTAGAAGTGGTATGTTAGCGGTAATGAAAAGAAGAAGAAGAAGAAGAAGAAGAAGAAGAAGAAGAAGAAGAAGAAGAAGAAGAAGAAGAAGAAGAAGAAGAAATCGACAGATAAGTAACGAAAACACATCCACTGATATGAAAGATAAAGAAGAAGAAGAAGAAGAAGAAGAAGAAGAAGAAGAAGAAGAAGAAGAAGAAGAAGAAGAAGAAGAAGAAGAAGAAGAAGAAGAAGAAGAAGAAGAAGAAGAAGAAGAAGAAGAAGAAGAAGAAGAAGAAGAAGAAGAAAATCGACAGATAAGTAACGAAAACACATCCACTGATATGAAAGATAAAGAAGAAGAAGAAGAAGAAGAAGAAGAAGAAGAAGAAGAAGAAGAAGAGAGGGTAGACAAAAGACAATACATCCACAAATATAACATAAAATAAGACCAAGAAGAAACACAGAGGAGAGAAGAGACACGATAAGGACAAGGACAAACATATACAAATACAAAACAACCAGACGAGCGAAAGACCAACCAAGCCCAAGACAATCCAAAACACCAAGAATAATAGAGAAGACAAGAAAAAAATATATATACTTGAAAATAAGGCAACCATACGAGTGAAAGGCCAAACTAAGACAACACAAAACAATAAAGGTAGAAGATACGCCGAGACAACACACACACACACACACACACACACACACACACACTAACTAATACGCCAGTGTAATACCACCACCACAACTCTCCCTGTAATCTGAGAGGTCCACCACCACGTTGACGGTGCATCGAGACAAGCGACTCGAGACTTCACTTAAAACCGGCCGTCCAACACCCCCGTCAAGCGTGCGTCTCGTTGCTATTTTTGGCGCTTTGTTCAACCCCATTTTTCTCCACCCCAGGGGCACGGAAGGTGGGAAGGCGGGTGTCGTGGGTTCAGCAGCCTTCTCTCTGGCCCCGCACAGCCTCAGGGACCCAGCTCGGCCTTGCCCTTGGCGTGGAGAGACCGATGGAGATGATTATTCTAGCGAGGATGTGAGTCTTCACCATGACTGCAATGTTGCCACGTCTCAGGAGCCATCCCCCCTTCCCCCTCCTGTTCCTCATCCTCCTCCGAGCCACCCCGAACTTTCTCCCTCCTCCTCCTCCTCCTCCTGGTCTTTCTCCCTTCCCCGCCGTTGCTCCAATCCTCCTCCTCCTCCTCCTCCTCCTCCTCCGCTCCGCCATGCTTTTATTCATTTCCTCGCATTAGCCAATAAGAGGAGTATGACAACGTACGCATGCACAAACGAGAGAGAGAGAGAGAGAGAGAGAGAGAGAGAGAGAGAGAGAGAGAGAGAGAGAGAGAGAGAGAGAGAGAGAGAGAGAGAGAGAGAGTTGTCCCTGCAGCAGCCAGCCAGCCAGCCAGCCAGGGAGCCAGCGAGGCGAGGCGAGGCAAGGCGAGGTGAGAGGCAGGCTAAGGCAAGAAGTGGTTGGTTGCTGTCCAGTTTAAATTAAATACTGGACTGCTGAGAGAAAAAGAAAGAAAAAAAAAAAAAAAAAGACTTGCTGCTTTACTCTCCTCTCTCTCTCTCTCTCTCTCTCTCTCTCTCTCTCTCTCTCTCTCTCTCTCTCTCTCTCTGTTAGTTACAAAAAATCTATGGTTGCAGAGAGAGAGAGAGAGAGAGAGAGAGAGAGAGAGAGAGAGAGAGAGAGAGAGAGAGAGAGAGAGAGAGAGAGAGAGAGCAGCACGAAACTAGTAAAGCAGAACAAAAATATGACAGCACAGCACTTCACCACCACCACCACCACTACCACCACCACCACCACCAACACTGTCGCCATCCTTCACACACCACCACCACCACCACCACCACCACCATACACCTACACTGCACACTGACCCATATCCCCAAACACATTAGATTCTCCTAAGAACTAATTTCAAAGGCCAGAGATGATCAGCGCCGGGTTCTTGTGAATGTTTTTCCTGGTGATGGTGCAGTGGTTTGTTGAACTATCGCTAGAATCAAGAACACACTTATGAAAACACTAATATTGGTGGTGGCCCAGTTATCGGAAGAAGTAAGCACTCTTGAAAAGCTTAATTAATGTTGATGGTGCATTGTGGTGCGTCCAACTATCACCAGAATCGAAAATATTTTATACAACTCTCGCTGAAATCAAGGGAACATTCTTGAAAATCCTTATATTGATGATCCAGAATTGTTTATTGAACTGTCTATAGAATCAAGCACTGTTCATTAAAATCCTTAACATTTACGGTACAGAATCTTTTATCCAACTCTCACTAAAAAGATATTCAATTAGACAATCTCGAAAACCCTAATATTGCTGGTGCAGATTCACTGTTTAACTACACGTAACGATCACCAAGCAAACAGTCTTCAAAACCATAATATTAGTGGCACAGAATCCTTTGCCCAACCACCGCGAGAACCAGGCAAACACTCTTGAAAACCCTAATACTGGCGCTGCAGATTCGTTATTTAATTATCGCTACCCTCAAGCACTCTTCAAGACCATAATATTAGTGGCACAGAATCCTTTGCCCAACCACCGCGAGAACCAGGCAAACACTCTTTAAAACCCTAATATTGATGGCGCATAAGGGTTTGTCCACGTATCACTACAATCAATTTATTTATTTATTTTTTTTTTTTTTGGACAATTCTCTTTTGGGAACCAACATCTTCAGTGGACCTCTCTCTCTCTCTCTCTCTCTCTCTCTCTCTCTCTCTCTCTCTCTCTCTCTCTCTCTCTCTCTCTCTCTCTAATATCTTTTCTTGCCCTTTGCCTGAAACCCTCTTACATGGAAAATTTTGTTGTTGTTGTTGTTGTTGTAGTTGTTGTTTATTTTCCAGGGGGTGTTTGTTAGTTTGTTTCCCTCAGCTGCGTGACGTGCTTTTCTTACGGGTTATTGGTGTGTTCAGAAAATATATGACTTGTGTGTTTGAGAAGCATCTGACTGTGAAAACCGTACACACTTTAATACTGATAATCATGTTAATGTGTGTGGGTTATTGACTTTTTTAAAACGTGTTATATTTTACTTGTGTTTTTGTGGTCGATAGAAATTCTGACTTACCACTATTACTACAAGGGCAACTAGAACTATCACTCTCATCACCATCATCACCACAACGACCATTTTCCTTTGATGTTTGTTAAGAATTGCGCCGTGGAGGTATTTTATGAGAGAGAGAGAGAGAGAGAGAGAGAGAGAGAGAGAGAGAGAGAGAGAGAGAGAGAGAGAGAGAGAGAACCATGGATGGATGTATATAATTAATGAGGAGAGCAGGAAGCGAGCAAGAGGTCATTAGGCAAGTTTTAATTACCTTAGTGTCTAATTACCTGGTGTTCCCAAGCTCCTGCTGAGAGAGAGAGAGAGAGAGAGAGAGAGAGAGAGAGAGAGAGAGAGAGAGAGAGAGAGAGAGAGAGAGAGAGAGAGAGAGAGAGAGAAAATTTATTCAACTAAGAGGATTAACAAAATCGCTCGCGGTGGTGGTAGTAGTAGTAGTAGTACTAGTAGTAGTAGTAGTAGTAGTAGTAGTAGTAGTAGTAGTAGTAGTAGTAGTAGTAGAAACATCACTGGTAGTAGTAGTAGTTGTAGTAGTAACAGTAAAAGTAGTAGTAGTAGTATATCGTCATCATCATTAGCATCAGCAGCATCAGCATCAGCAGCAGCATCAGCATCAGCAGCAGCAGCAGCAGTGCAATCAAGTGTAACACACCGGCCGCCGCAGTGCACCATTTTCCAGTAACTTTTGAGAATATTACGTTACATAAACGGACTCAAAAACAGACAGCCAGCCAATCAGAAAGCCGTGCCAGGAAGTGAGTGGCGCGTGATTGGCTGGCGGGGCCTGACACCGAGGCGCCCCAGCAGTGACGTCACGCGCTCAGCTGACAAAAGTAAACAAAACACATGACTGCAGCTGACGCCGACGACAGCGCGACGCGACGCCCTGGAGGCACGCGGGGAGGGAAGACAATTGTATACAAAAAGAAGGAAAAAAATACAATAAAAGGTTAAAATATATGAATGTGAATGTAGATTATGGTGACAATTATGGTGATGATGACACGGTGTGGTGGTGATTGGTGATGATCGTGTTGCTGTCTATTGTGAAGAGGCGAGGGGAATAATATATATGAAAATACGTCTAAAAATATATAAATACGAATGTACATTAATTAAGGGTAAGAATTAAAGGTGGTGATGATGGTGATGGTGATGGTGGTGGTGGTGACTGTGGTGAGAATAGTGTTTATTTTGGCTTATTCTTGAAAAAAAAATAATAATAAATAAATAAATAAATAACGTTTTGGTTAGGTTAGGTTATTCTTAAGACATAATGAAAAATAATTACTTTCCTGCTATATTCATTACTATTATCATCAATATTTTTCGTTTCATCTATTATCATTATTATTATTATTATTATTATTATTAGTAGTAGTAGTAGTAGTAGTAGTAGTAGTAGTAGTAGTAGTAGTATCATCACCAAAACATCATTATGCGCATCACTCGTTCTTGTCCCTGTGGTGATGACTACAGTGGTGGTGATAAAACAGTGCTGATGGTGATGCTGCTGGTAGTGGTGGAGATGATAACAATAAATGGTGATGAGGCGCTGAAGATGGTGATGGTGGCAGTGACAATGGTAGTGTTAGTAATGATGATGGTGAGTTTATGGTCGTGGTGGTGGTGATAGTGGTGGTGACAGTGGTGATGATAGTGGTGATAACAGTAGTGAAGATGGAAATACTGGTAGTAATGTTGATGAAACGAGGCCTATGGTAATGATGGTGGTGGTGAATTCAGGATAAGGGGAACAGACCGAGAGAGAGAGAGAGAGAGAGAGAGAGAGAGAGAGAGAGAGAGAGAGAGAGAGAGAGAGAGAGAGAGAGAGAGAGAGAGAGAGAGAGAGTGTCTTCCCCCACTCACAGTCTCCTCCACTCGCTATCTCCACTAGTCTCCCTCCACTTCTCCACTCCCCCTCCACTTCCCAAGCCCCCAACCAATCCCCCACCACTCCACTTCATTCTCTCCACACTCCACATTTTCTGCATAATCTTAATTCTGCTCTAAGACTCTCTCTCTTCTCTCTCTCTCTCTCTCTCTCTCTCTCTCTCTCTCTCTCTCTCTCTCTCTCTCTCTCTCTCTCTCTCTCTCTCTCTCTCTCACCTTTCACCTGTCCCTGACTCGACAAGGTAACCTATATGTGTGTGTGTGTGTGTGTGTGTGTGTGTGTGTGTGTGTGTGTGTGTGTGTGTGTGTGTGTGTGTGTGTGTGTGTGTGTGTGTGTGTGTGTTCGTGGTGGCGAAAGTGACAGAATTACTGGTGACATTACTATTACTTTTACTGTGGTGGTAGTAGTAGTAGTAGTAGTAGTAGTAGTAGTAGTAGTAGTAGTAGTAGTAGTAGTAGTAGTAGTAGTAGTAGTAGTAGTAGTAGTAGTAGTGGACACGAGAAACTGAAGAAGAAGAAGAAGAAGAAGAGCAAGAAGAAGAAGAAGAAGAAGAAGAAGAAGAAGAAGAAGAAGAAGAAGAAGAAGAAGAAGAAGAAGAAGAAGAAGAAGAAGAAGAAGAAGAAGAAGAAGAAGAAGAAGAAGAAGAAGAAGAAGAAGAAGAAGAAGAAGAAGAAGAAGAAGAAGAAGAAGAAGAAGAAAAAGAAGAAAATCGATCGATCTACGTACATGACACAACAAACGAGAACAAGAAGATAATGGGGAAAAATATAATGAAGAAGAATATGAAAGATGAGACGGGCATGGAGGAGGAGGAGGAGGAGGAGGAGGAGGAGGAGGAGGAGGAGGAGGAGGAGGAGGAGGAGGAGGAGGAGGAGATTGGAGAGAATGATAAACGATGACAAGACAAGCAACCTCACTTCCCTCTAGGACGGAGAGAGAGAGAGAGAGAGAGAGAGAGAGAGAGAGAGAGAGAGAGAGAGAGAGAGAGAGAGAGAGAGAGAGAGAGAGAGAGAGAGAGAGAGAGAGAGAGAGAGAGAGAGAGGCAAGGAAGCGAAGATAAGAGAGGGAAAGAGGCAGTGAGCAGGGAAGGAAAGGGAAGAGTATGGAGGAGGAGGAGGAGGAGGAGGAGGAGGAGGAGGAGGAGGAGGAGGAGGAGGAAAGAGGGAGCGCAAGTTTTGGAGGAACAGAGCGAGGGAGCGAGGGATGGAGCTCAGAGAGAGAGAGAGAGAGAGAGAGAGAGAGAGAGAGAGAGAGAGAGAGAGAGAGAGAGAGAGAGAGAGAGAGAGAGAGAATGTGGCTCACCTTAAAGCAGATGACGCAACCCTCCACAACACATCGACCATGCCGCCTCCTCCTCCTCCTCCTCCTCTTCCCTCTCATAAATTTTCTTCTTCCTCCTCCTCCTCCTCCTCCTCCTCCTCCTCCTCCTCCTCCTCCTCCTCCTCCTTTTCATAACTTATCTGCTTCTCTTCAATCATTCCATCTTTCCGCCTTCTTCTTCTTCTTCTTCTCTCATTTCTTCCTCTATCTCTTTCTTCTCCTCCTTTTCCCTTTTCTTCCCTCGTTGCTTCTCCTAATCCTCCTCCTCCTACTACCACCACCACCACCACCACCACCATTACTACAACTACTACCACAAAGCCAACAACAATAACAGTACCAACATTAATGGCAACAACAACATGACCCAATAATAATAATAATAAGAAGAAGAATAACAAGACGAAAACAAGGATATTAAATAGAGATCATTAGTTTAAAAGTCTTAAGGTTGACAGCTTGTGACTTAAGATGAGCAGGGGTGAATCTGTATAGTGAGAGATGACTGGGGTGCAGGCTGTGATGAAACTGACTCTCGGGGTGTGACTGGTGTGAGGACATTGGTGAAAGTGGCAAGGGTGAATCTGGGGTGAAGCTGAGTCCTTGGGGATGATTGGGGTGAAGGCGAGGGGGAGCCGGTGGAGTCCTAAGTGCGTCGCGCTGCCCCGGGAGTTAGCGGGAGGAATTAAGGGGGTGACAGGAAGACTGAGGAAGGAGGATGCTGCGACAGGGGGAAGAGGGAGGAGGAGGATGTCCGGAGGGGAAGAGACGAGGAGATGGATGTGGGATTGACGGCAGGAGGAGGAGGAGGAGGAGGAGGAGGAGGAGGAGGAGGAGGAGGGAGATGATGGTAATTCACTGCCTATAAGTGCCAAATGAAGTGAAGTAGTGCCAGAAAATTACAGACACACACACACACACACACACACACACACACACACACACAGTGCGATTCCCACCATGGTGCGAGCCATCAATCAATAGTCCCTTCTAGATTTGACTTCTAGATTTGACTTACCTTTAGGATTAATGTCAAGTATTTCCCCACCCCTAATGTACATTTTCAGTTTGTTGACTGCCTAAAGAATAAACCGTTTATTATTATTATTATTATTATTATTATTATTATTACACACACACACACACACACACACACACACACACACACACACACAGTCCAGGAAGGTTATCTACTTGTGTTCTGCAGCCTTCGCATCTCAGCTTTCCCCAACTAGCCTGGCCCTCTTAACCTTCCCTTCTAAACCTGTCAGCCTCCTGTGTGACGCCTCTCAGTCCTGCCCAGACCAGGAGCTGATGAGGGCAGGCAGAGATGTCGCGTGCTACCTATAATGATCACACACACACACACACACACACATACACACACACAAATTTGCTACACACCTCGTAGTTTATCTCATCATACATGCGCCAACTCACCTGAAAAGAAAATAAAGATAATAATTAGTATCAACAATAACAACATTTCTCTCTCTCTCTCTCTCTCTCTCTCTCTCTCTCTCTCTCTCTCTCTCTCTCTCTCTCTCTCTCTCTCTCTCTCTCTCTCTCTCTCTCTCTCTCTCCTGGCATCCTGTAAACACTCCAGTGGTGGTGTAAACAAACCACTCAGCAAGCATAACACCGGTGTACACAGAGCCACGTGGGTTGCGTCAACAAAAACACACCCACTGACAATGCATAATATCCCACGCCTATATTGTTAAACACTTCACCACCACCACTACCACCCACCCACCCATCCATCCACCCACTCACCCAGCCACCCATCCATCCACCCACTCACCCAGCCAGCCAGTCACTCAACCATATATCCAGTCAGCCAGTCAGTTTAACGCCCTCCCACCACTCACTAAAGACTGTTATCTATAGATCAGTCTGTGGAAGTGAGGGAAGAATGAGTCTGTCTGTCTGTCTGTCTGCCTGCCTCTGCCTGTCTGTGTCTGTATGTGGTTCTTTGTCTGTCTGTCGGTTTGTCTGATTGCCTCTCTGTTTGTCTGTTTGTCTATCTCTGCATATTAGATAGAATAAATCTTAATGCTTGTTTATATTTGATCAGTCGCCACATTTCAGCGTAACAAAGCCACACTCATCAATAATCGTAACAGTACATCTAAACACCACAACCAACACATGCTCACCTATACCATATCAAATAAAACAGTGAACATATCTCAGTACCACCATCATCACCACCACCACCACCACCACCACTGTCCCCTCCCCACTGGTACTTACCCTGCCCACCACAGTGTACCCATGCCCACAAAAAACACTATCCCGTGTACCCAGCGATACCTCCACTGCCTCCACCCCTCCTCCTCCTCCTCCTCCACCTCCTCCTCCTCCTCCCACCCATAGAGTACTAAGCCAACC
>NC_087161.1:27896022-27926022 GCF_035594125.1 Scylla paramamosain | reverse complement strand
AGGAGAAGAAGAAGAAGAAGAAGAAGAAGAAGAAGAAGAAGAAGAAGAAGAAGAAGGACATGAAATGGTGCTGAAGGATGAAGACAAGGAGGAGGAGGAGGAGGAGGAGGAGGAGGAGGAGGAGGAGGAGGAGGAGGAAGAGAGGAGGTGGTAACAGAAAGCCTTTTGTCTCCTAACGAGGTTACCTGCTTGAGAAGACCATCCGACCATCCACTGAAGACGTCTTTACCACGAGTGCGGGGGCAGGATAGAACAGAGAGGGAAGGCCTATCCCCCCCACCCCCACCCACCTACCCCACCTAACACATGTCACTCTACTTGTCCTTATCTTGACTAAAATAAATAAATAAATAAATAAATAAATAAATAAATAAATAATAAATAAATAAATATCTAGTCTTGCTGTGTTTTCGTCTAGACTTGACTTGTTTTTTGTTATGTTCCTTACGTCGCTATGTGTGTGTTGGTGATTAGTTCTCGAGTCAGCCATGAAAAATTAAAGATGTTATTTTTTTTACTCCTCAGGGCAACATATATGAGGTCCCTGTCACTGCTGCCTTCATGAAAACCTCGTAATTATGCCATTGCGCTGTCCTCCTCTTGTTAAAATCTTGTTCTTGTCATTATAATCTGAAAACCTCACTGAATTTACCTCGTTAAAAAAAAACTCTTATTGGTGTGAGTACCCTGTTCTTCCCACTGGCTCCCCACACCACGTCTCCGCCAGGAAGCACAGGGGCCAGCACCGTGCCCTCACCTCCCCACACGGTCTGGACTGCAGTGGCGGGCTAAGTTTTGTGAGGCCCCGCTGTGCTGCTTCCGGTAATGCTGCGCCCTACTTGTGACTGCCGGCTGGGGGAGGCAAGGCGAGGGAGAGGATGAAGAGGGCGAAGAGGACGAGGGCAATGAGGAAAAGAGAGGATAAAGAGGGCGAAGAGGAGGGCAAGAAAAAGGACAAGGAGGAAAAAGAGGAAGACGAGAAAATTAGGAAAAGACAAATAAGAGGAGGATAAAGAAGATGACAAGAATACGAAAGAAAACAGGTCGACGGGGAGGAGGAGGAGGAGGAGGAGGAGGAGGAGGAGGACGTGCAGGAAGAGGAGGACAGGTGAAGATACCGCTTAAGTCATTTGGCCATCTTCCTCCTCCTCCTCCTCCTCCTCCTCCTCCTCCTCCTCCTCCTCCTCCTCCTCCTCCTCCTGCCTAACACCACCCTATTATCCAAAATACATAGGAAATGGGGAGCGATAACCCTTATCAGCAGAGAGAGAGAGAGAGAGAGAGAGAGAGAGAGAGAGAGAGAGAGAGAGAGAGAGAGAGAGAGAGAGAGAGAGAGAGAGAGAGAGAGAGAGAGAGAGAGAGAGAGAGAGAGAGAGAGAGAGAGAAAGAAAGAAAGAAAGAAAGAAAGAAAGAAAGAAAGAAAGAAAGAAAGAAAGAAAGAAAGAAAGAAAGAAAGAAAGAAAGAAAGAAAGCGAGAGAGAGAGAGAGAGAGAGAGAGAGAGAGAGAGAGAGAGAGAGAGAGAGAGAGAATTTTACTGCATGCCACCACAACTATGTATATTTCATCATCACCACCACCACCTCCACCACCACCACCACCACCACCACCATCTCCTATTGCAATTTACTATTTCTTCCCTTCCCTTCCCTTTCCTTCCCTTCCCACCTCCTCCACCTCCACCTCCTCCTCCTCCTCCTCCTCCTCCTCCTCCTCCTCCTCCTCCTCGACACCAATATCTGGAGGAAAAATGAGGTGTCTCTCTCCTCCGTGGACTTTTGGAGGAGGAGGAGGAGGAGGAGGAGGAGGAAAAATGGTATATACGGACGGTAGGAAGGAAGGAAGGAAGGAAGGAAGGAAGGAAGGAAGGAAGGAAGGAAGGAAGGAAGGAAGGAAGGAAGGAAGGAAGGAAGGAAGGAAGGAAGGAAGGAAGGAAGGAAGGAAGGAAGAAAGGAAAGGAAGAAAAGAAGAAGGAAAAGAAGAAAAGAAAGGAGGAAGGAAGGAATGAAGGATGGAAGGAATAAAAAATAAGACAAGAAGAAATAATTACTGAAAGAAGAAAATGAAGAAAGCAAAGAGGAAAAAAGAGAAGAATGGAGGAAAAAAAATGTATGACGTGAGGAAAGAGGAGAGGAAAGAAAAAGAAAAAGAAAGGCGGAGGAGGAGGAGGAGGAGGAGGAGGAGGAGGAGGAGGAGGAGGAGGAGGAAAAGTGAAAATAACCGGAGAAAAATAACGAGAGAGAGAGAGAGAGAGAGAGAGAGAGAGAGAGAGAGAGAGAGAGAGAGAGAGAGAGAGAGAGAGAGAGAGAGAGAGAGAGAGAGAGAGAAGGAAATTGAGACAGAATTAACGAGATAAAACTGAGAGAGAGAGAGAGAGAGAGAGAGAGAGAGAGAGAGAGAGAGAGAGAGAGAGAGAGAGAGAGAGAGAGAGAGAGAGAGAGAGAGAGAGAGAGAAACACCGGTACAAAGGATGAAAAAAAGTAACACAATTAAAGCGAAAATGAAATAAAGCAGAGAGAGAGAGAGAGAGAGAGAGAGAGAGAGAGAGAGAGAGAGAGAGAGAGAGAGAGAGAGAGAGAGAGAGAGAGAGAGAGAGAGAGAGAGAAATCGTAAAATTAGACACGAAAGAGAAAATGAGAAGCGAAACAAATGCCTGAGAGAGAGAGAGAGAGAGAGAGAGAGAGAGAGAGAGAGAGAGAGAGAGAGAGAGAGAGAGAGAGAGAGAGAGAGAGAGAGAGCGAGGCCGGTTAGATTAGCTCGCCTGAACAAAAGGGACACTAGGGAGGAGGAGGAGGAGGAGGAGGAGGAGGAGGAGGAGGAGGAGGAGGAGGAGGAGGAGGAGGAGGAGGCCATAACAAACTACCACTGTGACCTGACCTTCTGGCACAATGACCTCTGACTTGGCACCATCAAAAACAAGGTCACCTCCTCGTCCTCCTCCTCCTCCTCTTCCTCCTCCTCCTCCTCCTCAGGACATCAGAGGTCACGAACACGAAACATTATTGCTTATGTGACAGAAAATATTAATGCTTGATTATCTCGTAACGGAGGAGGAGGAGGAGGAGGAGGAGGAGGAGGAGGAGGAGGAGGAGGAGGAGGAGGAGGAGGAGGAGGAGGAGTTGTATTAAACGATGGTAGGAGGGAAAGGGAAGGGAAGGGAAGGGAAGGGAAGGGAAGGGAAGGGAAGAGAGAGAGAGAGAGAGAGAGAGAGAGAGAGAGAGAGAGAGAGAGAGAGAGAGAGAGAGAGAGAGAGAGAGAGAGAGAGAGAGAGAGACTGCACCACTATCATTCACGAAAAATATTCTATAATAAACATCCTCATCATCACTACCACTAGCGTCTCTCATCACCATCATCACCACTATCATAGACATTATCTTCCCTCACCACCACCACCACCACCACCACCAGCACCACCAGCATCACCACCACCGCATCACCTTTAATTTCCACACCGAAGTCATTTTCATCTTTCTATTATCAGCCCGACACCCAATATCTCCACCACCACCACCACCACCACCACTATCACCACCACCACAATCATCACCACCTAGAGCACACCAGCATCTCTATCACCACCACCACCAGCACCACCACCACAATCACCACCACCTAGAGCACACCACCATCTCTATCACCACCACCACCACCACCACCACCACATCACCGCTAGCATCACCAATATTACACCACCACCACCAATCACCACCATCACACCTGCACTATCACCGCATCACCACCAATACAGCACACCACCACCATCACCACCACCACCACCGTTATCATCATCATCTACAGCCTTGGTGGTGGAGGGTGGGGGGAGGTTGGGGGTGGAGGGCGCCGCTCTGCTTGGGATTAGACAATAGACACCTCCCCCCTCTCCCTCCCCTCTCCAGCCTCTCAATCTTGGTCTATTCAGGGTCCTTCCTTCCTTCCTTCCTTCCTTCACTCTTTGCTTATTCGTTCCCTCCTTCCCCCAGTCTTTCATTTCCCTCCTTTACTCCCTTCGTTCTCTCGGGAGATGCATCGTGTGACTCAACGCCCCGCCCATCCATCCATCCATCCGTCCCTGGCGCCCACACACACACACACACACACACACACACACACACTGACAGGGGGTGAGGGAACACGCGCCATCACCCCGCTGCCTCAACCCACTCTCCATTGTCACGACTGTGTGTGTGTGTGTGTGTGTGTGTGTGTGTGTGTGTGTGTGTGTGTGTGTGTGTGTGTGTGTGTGTGTGTGTGTGTGTGTGTAAAATATTGGATAAACATAGATTATAGATGAATAGACAGACAGACAGACGGACAGACAGGTGGAGGGAGAGCCATGTCACGGTGGGGCACAACAACAACGTCCCGTCACCCCGTCAACACCTCACTCCGGAAAATCCCTGCCTGGGCCACACCAAACCCCGCCGCCTTCATGCCCACCCCCCACCACAACCACCACCACGCCACGCTGCGCCACAAACATAATTTTTCTCATTATATAGTACGTGTGTGTGTGTGTGTGTGTGTGTGTGTGTGTGTGTGTGTGTGTGTGTGTGTGTGTGTGTGTGTGTGTGTGTGTGTGTGTGTGTGTGTGTATGAATTAAAGGATAACAAACACAGAATAAAGATGGCGTGTGGTGCACATCATATATACAGATTGATGGAATGAAGATGGAGGTCGCTCGTGACAGGCTGCAGATGGACAGGTGTAGTGGCAGCAGTGTGGCAGTCCTCGCCACTCAGCCTCACCAACACACCCTGCATCACCAGACAAGCACGGGCTGCCATCCGGCCAGCCACCCACACACCAACAATGCATGAATGTGCAGGCATCCCTGCAGGAAGCCCCGTCCGGCGCCGCGTCACGGCGTGCACCGCTGCCCACTCTGCAGCGCTCAGCCGCTTTATTCATCACTGCAGCCCGGCGTGTCGGTGCCGGCCTGCAAACACTCTTGCCGGGCCAGGCCGCCTCACTGCGCCAACACTACGGAAATTTTTTGCCGGTACGTTCGCTAAGCGTGACTCCGTCTTTCACGAGAAGGCAACGGCGCCGCCAGGGACCCGTCTGCCGGCCGACGGTGCGAGGGGCGCCGCCAGGGAGGGGCGTGCTGCGGAGACGATCTGTGCTTCCTGCAGCCCTGCATGGCGAGGCTGAGCGCGGCACACAATTACAGTTTAAAACAGCCTCTTGTTGTGGCTCATGATATGAGCCAGACGTGTGGTGTGCGTGCAGGGGACAGCAGCAGCGGGGGTGCAGGTGGAGGTGCCTGCCCTGGTTGCTGCCACCCTGCACCGCTGGCTACGCCATGCTGTCATCGTGCCTGCCCATCCCGGTCAGCCTGGCGGGCGGCAGACCCCGCGGCGGCCACGGAGCAGTCACGGGGCAACGCCAGGGGGCACTGGAGGCACTGCCTCGTGCCGTACTCAGCCATGACACACGTGGTCCGTGGGGTGCCCGCTGATACCCTGCCACTCTGCCCCACGCTCCGGGCACTGCCGCTCACGTTTGACGTGTACACACACACACACACACACACACACACACACACACACACACACACACACACACACACACACACACACAGGATGAGGTGGGCACGACACATGACACCCTCGCGGTAGAGCTGCTGTCAGAAATAGCGAGGCGAGAAAACAATACGAACATATAAAGAATAAGGTACGACATACATATCACCAGTTCCTGAGAACACACACACACACACACACACACACACACACACACACACACACACACACACACACACACACACACACACACACACACAGTACAGCAGGTCTTCCACCGTGCTATTATTCTTATCACCGTTATCACATTTTTATCTGGGCTCTGCAGTCTGGACCCCCGCCACACCAGCCCACCACACTGGCACGGAGGGAGGGAGGGAGGGAGGGAGGGAGGGAAGGAGGGAGGGAGGGAGGGAGGCTTAACTGACGCCGGCGTGGTTATGATTAATGAGCAGCACAGTTATTGGCGCTCAAACTGTACATTATGGTGTACGGGAGACGACGCTAATTAGTGATGGCTGACGGCGGCGGCGGCGGTGGTGGTGGTGGTAATTAGCCTCTAGTGATGTATGTGTATGATGGTGATGTCCTAGCTTGTGGTGATGTCCCGGTGATGTTCTAGCTTGCTCCACCTACCTCAACCACCACACGAGAATGCTCTGCACACATCCACATCAACTACATCACCTCTTGCTGTGCACACGTCACTCCTACCCCACCCCACCCCCGTCAAGTGGTGTGTCTCCCTAATAAAGTGTTACGTATACTCTGTCAAGGGGTGGCTGTCCTCTCCCTCTCTCTCACTCCTCTCACTGTCAAGTATTGTGTCCCCTGTGCCCCCCTGTCAAGTCCCCTGTGCCTCTCCTAAGTACTCCTGCCAGTATTGTTAACTGTTACTGGTGCTGTTGATGAGTTTTGTCTGTAGGTATAGTGTTCCCTTCATGCTGTGGCTCCTGTGTTTAACTGTGCTTACTTATTTTGTCTGTGAGGCTGTGTGTTCATGCTGTGACTCCCGTGTCAAACTGAACTTCTTTCGTAGGTTGGGTATTATGTTCCCTTCATGCTGTGGCTTCTGTGTTTAACTGTGCACTTCTCTCGTCTGTGAAGTACTGTGTTCCTCCATCAGGCTGTGCAATATGGTCATGTGTTTCGTCTCTCCCTCCCACTGTGTTTTCTCCGCCCCTGTCAAGTGTACTGTTCTCCTCCCACTGTATGTTGCCCTACAAGTCTAGTAACGTCCCTCCCTCCCTCTCCCCCATGGTGGTAGTCTGCCCCTCCACTGCCATTCCCACAAGTCAAATGCTCCTACCGCGTGGCCTCTGTACCCTCGTGAAATGCCCTGCGCCACCGCCACCGCCACCGCCGCCGCCACCGCCACCGCTACCGCCACCCACGCTCCGTCAAATGCCTCGTGCCTGCCTGCCATTCACTCACACACACACACACACACACACACACACACACGACGAAAAACAACTTTATTGATGATACCATTGATTCAGTGGAGAGAGAGAGAGAGAGAGAGAGAGAGAGAGAGAGAGAGAGAGAGAGAGAGAGAGAGAGAGAGAGAGAGAGAGAGAGAGAGAGAGAGAGAGAGAGAGAGAGAGAGAGAGAGAGAGAGAGAGAGAGACTAACCCCTCCACCTATACCCCATCACCCCATCACCCCCTCCCGTTGGTGTGTGACACGCATGATACCCCCTTGACCCCATTCCTCGTGCCCTCTACTGCTTCCTCATTCATGACTGGTGGTGGTGGTGGTGGTGATGGTGGTGGTGGTGGTGGTGGTGGTATCAGTAATGAGTGGTGACAGACTGAGTACTGGTGGTGGTGGTGGTGGTGGTGGTGATAAACATTGATGTCAGGAGTGGTAATCGTGGTCTTTGCCTCCCACCGCCCCGCCCCGTCCTGGCTGGCTGGTGGCTGGCTGGGGTTCGTCACCTGCCGCTGCCTGCCTGCCTGGTTTGCTGTCATTATCACTGCCTCCTTTTATGGGGGCGTTTGGTAGCAGGATGGCGGTGGTGGTGGTGGTGATAAGGGCACCGCGTGAGTCTTATCTGGGGCAGTGATAGGGCCGTGTGTGTGTGTGTGTGTATGTGTGTGTGTGTGTGTGTGATATGGCCAGGGCTGTATCTATAATCTTGTTTCTGTATCCACTTACCCAGCCCTACCTTCACTCAAACAGTCCTCGCCTTTATCACCTCCTCCTCCTCCTCCTCCTCCTCCTTCAACATTTCTACATGACCCGAGCTATACATTTAATCTTATCCCTGCATCTACTCACCCACTCCTACATTCACTAAAACACTCCCCGCCTCTGTCATTTGCTCTACATACTGAGTCCAGTCCACAAATCTCTCCTCTCCAACAGGGACTGCCACGTGTATGCCTGACTGCTGCTCCTTGCTGCTGCCCTTCTGACATTTAATCCTTATACTGAAACTGTATTTTTCTTTAACGTTATTTTTTTCCTTTCTCAACATTAATTGTGAGGATCTTCTCAAATACCCAGCCTCTGTGTGTGTGTGCGTATGTGTGTGTAGCAGAGGGGAGGTGGAAGAAACGCTATGAATGGAGTACGCTTCCTCCAACCATCTCAGAACCCCATCAATCTTCCCCCTCAACTCCGCCCATCCCTCCCCTCTCAGACCACCAGGCGGGCACCCCATATCCCTCGCCCCTCACCCCAGACCCGCGCCAAGGCAGGCCAGGGAAGGTCAGAGGGAGTCACGCCTATACGTGATCTGGACAGAGAGGGAAGGGACAAGGAAGGAGAAGAGAGGGGAATGATAAAGGAGAGACATGGAGATGGACAAGGAGGAGGAACGGAGGGGAAATGAAGGGGAACAAAGGTGAGTAGAAGGAAGGACGGAGGATTGTATAGGAAGAGAGGGAAAGAGGGATAGAAAAAATGAAGGGAGAGATGGAGAGGACAAGAAAGAGGAATGAAGGGGAATACAGAAGGAAGAGAGGGAAAGGTAAATGAAGAAGTGGAAGCAAAGATTTGGAGGAAAGAAGGGAAAAAAGGAAGGGAGGAAGAGGTGACTTAAGGGAGAAGGGAACGATGGAGGAGGCAGATAGAAAGAGGAAGAGGAAGACATGGGGAGAGGAAGAGGAGGGAGAAAATAGGAGGGCGAAAAAATCTTGCCAGGCCAGAAGTTACAAAGACACTGATAGGAGGTGATGGGTGTTGTTGTTGTTGTTGTTGTTGTTGTTGTTGTTGTTGTTGTTGTTGTTGTTGTTGTTGTTACTTGAGTTGTTTTGTTGGTGTTGCTGGTGGAGTCTGTCAAATAGTGATGGTGAAAGAAGTAGTAGTAGTAGTAGTAGTAGTAGTAGTAGTAGTAGTAGTAGTAGTAGTAGTAGTAGTAGTAGTAGTAGTAGTAGTAGTAGTAGTAGTAGTGACTTCTTGTTAATGGTAGAGGCGGTGGTGGTGGTGGTGGTGGTTCTTCTGTATGTATGTATGTATGTATGTATGTATGTATGTATGTATGTATGATATATGCACCTATGTATGTGAACAATGTGAGCGTGTCTCTCTCTCTCTCTCTCTCTCTCTCTCTCTCTCTCTCTCTCTCTCTCTCTCTCTCTCTCTCTCTCTCTCTCTCTCTCTCTCTCTCTACGTATATCTCCTTTATCTTAAACTTAAACCTTCTCTCTCTCTCTCTCTCTCTCTCTCTCTCTCTCTCTCTCTCTCTCTCTCTCTCTCTCTCTCTCTCTCTCTCTCTCTCTCTTTTATCTTTTCTCTCTTTTCTCCACTTCCTTTCCTTGTCTTCTTGTGCCTCCTCCTCGTTCGCTTTCTCCCACCACCACCACCACCACCACCACCACCACTCCCCTCCCCTCCCACTGGCGGTGCGTGAGGTGCCCACATCAACACAGCCATGCACGCTACACCTCGAATCTTGAAATTTCTCCCCTATCGATTACCGCCCCAACCCATCCTGTCCTCCGTGTGTGTGTGTGTGTGTGTGTGTGTGTGTGTGTGTGTGTGTGTGTGTGTGTGTGTGTGTGTGTGTGTGTGTGTGTGTGTGTGTGTGGAAGATGGAGGAGGAGGAGGAGGAGGAGGAGGAGGAGGAGGAGGAGGAGGAGGAGGAGGAGGAGGAGGAGGAGGAGGTGGAGGACAACAACAACAACAACAATAAAAACAACACAGGAAACAAGAAGAAAAGAAGTCGTGGAAGAGGAGGAGAAGGAGGAGGAGGAGGAGGAGGAGGAGGAAGAGGATACGAAGTAAGAGAACAAGAACAAGAAAAACAAGTACAAGAACAAGAAAACAACAAGAAAACAACAACAACAGAAGCAGAAGAGGAGGAGGAGGAGGAGGAGGAAGAAAGTAGCAGGAAGTATCTTGGTGTAGTCTGAAGTGGTGCGGTGCAGTGCGGTGCAGTGTAGCGTGGGCGGTGCACTGTATTGGAGGTGGAGGAGAGGTGGAGGAGGAGGGAGGAAGAGGCAAAGAAGAGGATGGGGGGAGCAGGGGTCATGGAGGGGGTCAGAGAGAAGCAGGGGCATGAAGAAGGAAGGAGTAAAAGGAAGGGAGTGATGGAGGACAGGGGAAGGAGAGAGGAGACCTGGGGGGAGAAAGGGAGAAGGGGGTGATGGAGGACAGGGGAAGGGAGGGGGAAGGGGGTGATGGAAGACAGGGGAAGGAGGGAGGAGAGAGGGGGAAGGGAGGGGGAAGGGGGTGATGGAGGGCAGAGGGGCAAGTGGAAAGGCTGTGGTTGAGACGGTTGGGGGTTGACGACTAGGAATGTTAAATCGATGTCAAATTGTGCAGTACCGTATACACACACACACACACACACACACACACACACACACACATTACCTGGAGTACATGAAACCACATACGTACTCGTACGCACATACGCTACGTAGTACACACACACACACACACACACACACACACACACACACACACACACACACACACAGCTACGCCCCTTTCTCCCTGGTGGTAGGTGGACGCAACACACACACACACACACACACACACACACACACACACACACACACACGTAAAGGTATATAGTGTTGCGTTACTAGAGTCAACACATGAAGGTATTTGTGCCTCTGCCCATCCACACAATACATGGTCAGTGTTGTGTTTCTCCTCTATCTACTACGTGAAAAGCCAGGCGAAGAGTATCGTGTGGTGGTGGTGGTGGTGGTGGTGGTGGTGGTGGTGGTGGTGGTGGTGCAGCAGGAGCTTCCAGTCTAAGGGTCATATTCTGATACACTTGTACACCTTCACTAAATACAAAAGACTCGACATAGATGAAGTTACAAGGGTTTTTTCACTGTTTTTTACGTTTTCAGTGACAGATTAACAAGATTTTTACATTGTTAACAGGGGAAACACTCTTGAGAACCCGGCTAATCGTGTGTGCCCTCTGAAAATTGTCACGGAGAGAGAACAGCACGTTAAGTTTCTAAAAAGACGCCTCAGAAGCAAGGGAACTACACACTTATAAATGAACAGAGATAGACAGACAAACAGACACACAGACAGATAGATAAAAGATAGATGTAGCATTTCAGAATAAGAAACTCAGAATCAAGAGAACTATATACACACTTATAAAAACACAGACAGACACACAGATACACACACAGATACACAGGGAGCAGAAGAGGGCGCCATGCTGCCACGCCAGTCGAGACCAGACCGCCGAGTTGCCTGATATACAAAATCACGATAATCGATCTTCACCGCGACAAAACACAGTATGAAAGAAAGTTGGTATTGGTGTGTGTGTGTGTGTGTGTGTGTGTGTGTGTGTGTGTGTGTGTGTGTGTGTGTGTGTGTGTGTGTGTGTGTGTGTGTGTGTGTGGTTGTGGCTTGTCTACTCCCGGGCAGCGCTGGCACGAGTAGGCTGCGGGCCAATACTGTGTGTGTGTGTGTGTGTGTGTGTGTGTGTGTGTGTGTGTGTGTGTGTGTGTGTGTAGTAGTAGTGGTAGTAGTAGTGGTAGTGGTAGTAGTAGTGGTAGTGGTAATAGTAGTGATAGTAGTAGTGGTAGTGGTAGTAGTAGTGGTGGTATTAGTAGTAATGGTGGTACTAGTGGTAGTAGTAGTAGTAGTAGTAGTAGTAGTAGTAGTAGTAGTAGTAGTAGTAGTAGTAGTAGTAGTAGTAGTAGTAGTAGTAGTAGTAGTAGTAAAGAAGAACAAGAACAAGAAGAACAAGAAGAAATTAACAATAACAATGATATAGATAACAAGAACAAAATGAGAGAGAGAGAGAGAGAGAGAGAGAGAGAGAGAGAGAGAGAGAGAGAGAGAGAGAGAGAGAGAGAGAGAGAGAGAGAGAGAGTGTGTGTGTGTGTGTGTGTGTACAAACTAAAATAACGAAGCTAGTTCCACACACACACACACACACACACACACACACACACACACACACACACACATACACACACACACAATCATACCATTACTCCATTTAGGGCACTTTTTACACTCTGGCACCTACAGTAAGACCTCAGAGTGCAGAGACTGTGACTTCTGGCAGTTGTAGTAATGGTGGTGGTGGTGGTGGTGGCGGTGATATCAGTATGTTGCAAAGGACAATATTTCTCTCATAACATCCTGTCCTCTCTCTCTCTCTCTCTCTCATACGCCACTCGTCACTCGCTGCCTCTCTCAATGGTTGGCCTAAGCATCAACTAGAGTTTGGGTATCCATGTTAATACTACCACCTTTACATTGTCATTTTAAACCAATATAGTAGTACCTGTTGTGTCATCTTTCTCCCCTTCTTGAATTAGGGTAATGTTCTCTTTAATGTTGTTGTTGTTGTTGTTGTTATTGTTGTTGTTGTTGTTGTTTTCGTTCTCTTCTCTTTCTCTATCTTTTTTTCTTCTTCCTCCTCCTCCTCTTCCTACTTCCAAAATTAAATACTATGATCGCGTTTCTATTCTTTCGTCTCCTAATTTTGCAAGATTTAAATTGTTACTATATTACCGACGATGTTGTGTGTGTGTGTGTGTGTGTGTGTGTGTGTGTGTGTGTGTGTGTGTGTGTGTGTGTGTGTGTGTGTGTGTGTGTGTGTGTGTGTGTGTGTGTTCTGCTATGGTGTGTATAGGCAATGAGACTTATTTATTCTCTCTTTCACTCTCTTACACACACACACACACACACACACACACACACACACACACACACACACACACACACACACACACACACACACACACACACAGCTTACCGTACCACATCTCAGGACACGTGATGGCAACTCACCTGCTGAAAAAGAAAAGAACATATTTAATAATCAGGTAATGGACACAAATTATACTTGTTTGTTTTGTGTGTGTGTGTGTGTGTGTGTGTGTGTGTGTGTGTGTGTGTGTGTGTGTGTGTGTGTGTGTGTGTGTGTGTGTGTGTGCCGAATCACACACACACACACACACACACACACACACACACACACACACACACACACACACACACACACACACACACACACACACGAAAGAGGAAATTTTGCCCTTCCCCCCTCACCCCCTCATACATCCTCCCCCTCAACAGCAAACTCCCCACTCGTACCCCCAAGCTCTCCCTGGTTTTTCCCTAAGCCTCCTCCTCCTCCTCCTCCTCCTCTTCCTCCCCAGTCCCTCCCCAACCTGTCTCCTTCAATCCTCAGCCTACCATAGTCCCTTCCTCCCCTCCCTTCATCCTCCCCATGTTTCCCCGGGTTTTCCCAAGTCCCCTCCTCCATCTCCCCAGTTTCTTGCCCCACTCTCCTTCTCACAAGCCTCCCCAACCTCTCCCCAGCCTGTTTCCTTCAGTCCACAGCCTACCACAGTCTCTCCCTTCCCTTCCTTTACCCTCCCCAGCCATCTCCCTCCTAACAAGCCTCCCCAACCTCTCCCCAGCCCTTTCCTACCTTCCCATTATCCTCCCCAACCTCTCCCCAAACTGTGTCCCTCAGTCCACAGCCTACCACGGTCCCTGCCCACCCTTGCTCCGCCAGCCACGCCGTCCCTAGCCTGCTCCCTCCTCCCCACCCCCTCCCCCGCCTCCCCCTGGCAGCCCCTAGCGGTAATAAGGAGCACAGGGCCAACTTCCGCGTATAGCACATGTTGATGCCAAGCTGAGGCAAAACAGTGCCAACCCCTCCCTCCCTGCCCTCTCTCTCTCTCTCTCTCTCTCTCTCTCTCTCTCTCTCTCTCTCTCTCTCTCTCTCTCTCTCCAACATTTTCTCCATACAATTTTATCTCCCTTCGTATTTTACCTTAACTTTTCTCCTCCTTTTCCTCCTCCTTCTCCTCTATTTTCTTTCCCTTATATTCTTTCTGCTCTTCGTCCCTTTTTTTTTTTTTTTGTGTGTGTGTGTGTGTGTGTGTGCCTATCCAAGGAAACCCTACATAAATACAAGCCACGTGCTTAAAATAACAAGCCTCTATTTCTGAAGGTCTTTGAGAAGGTACGGAAATGTGCATGCAGCCACTCTGGCCAAGCACCACTGCGATAAAAAATTGGTGGTAGTAGTAGTAGTAGTAGTAGTAGTAGTAGTAGTAGTAGTAGTAGTAGTAGTAGCAGCAGCAGCAGCAGCAGCAGCAGCAGCAGCAGCAGCAGCAGCAGCAGCAGCAGTAACAGTAACAGCAAGAGCAGCAGCAGTGGCCGCCACACAGCGCGGAGGTGCGGGTGACGCAGTGATTGGCTGGGTGCTGTGGCGATGCGGTGCGGCACAGACGCCACAGCGGCTCTCCCCGCTCACTCACTCCCTGCGGTGCTCTCCCAGCTCCCCTCTCCCCGCGCCTCGCCGCCCCCCGCCCCGACACACAGACTTTCAGTTCTCAGCTCCCCCAGACCAAACTTTGATGCGACACTTTCCCCATGACGAGGCGAGGCGGCGCGACCCTCGGGGCACCGCGCTGGCTGTCTGACGCCCTTCCCTCACCCCATCACGCCTCGCTCGCTCGCACGCTCTCTCACTCAATACTCACCTGCCCCACCAAACCTGTACTACACCCACTAATTAGCTAATTTCACCAATATATATATATATATATATATATATATATATATATATATATATATATATATATATATATATATATATATATATATATATATATATTAATAGTTCATAGTCATCAATAAATTTTCATGGAAATGAATTCACGTGTTTGTGTGTATGTAATCCAGCGTATGTGTGTGGCGTGCCCCGGGGTGGTGTGCCCCGGGGTGGCGGCGTGACGTGGGGTGAGGCCCAGGCGGACACGACACCCATGGCAGCAGGACCCGCGCCGCACACCACGGCCAGGCTGCTCACCAAGCCGCCACGCTGCTATTAATGGCATTATTATTATTATTATTATTATTATTATTATTATTATTATTATTATTATTATTATTACTATTATTCCCGTGAGCAGCAGCAGCGGCACCGCTCTGATGACACAACACCAAAGGAAACCCAAACCGGAAACCTTTGATAAGCGGTTTAACTCTTGGTGATTTAATTTTATCACATTCCTTGTCCCCCTCCTACCTTGCCGTAACCCACTCCCTCTCTCTGCCCCCTTCCCCCCCCACACACACACAGCTCATTACGGCGATGAGTGAACAGCAGCCTCCAATTCCCCCTCTTCCATCGCCCTGTCACAGCCTCGCTTGATGAGTCGTTCCCGGTGACCTCTGACACCCCCACCCACCCCATCTGGTGTATGGCGGCAGGGTGTTCCCCGTGTGGCTGGTGAGTGGTGAGCGCTGTGGCGGTGTGGCTTCTCCGTCAAGTTACGAGTGAACACATTACAAAGTTAAGATCACCTGTGCGTGTGTAGTGTCTTGTCGTGCACCTGTCATCGCCACGCAGGTGCTGGGGTTACCACGCGCCTGCCTCATCGCTGTGTAGGGGGAGGGATGGGTGGGTGGAGGGATGGGTGGGTGGGGAGGAGCCTTATACTGTCCTATCTGTTCTTGTTTGAGTAGAAAGGGTTATCAATCACTATACAGATGGAGGGACGGATGGGTGGATGGAGGGATGGGTGGGGAGGAACCTTATACTGTACCATCTTGTTCTTGTCACAGTACAAAAGCGTTATGGAACACCCAATACAGCACATTTTATTGTCTGTTATCTGTTGTGATCCTCCTCCTCCTCCTCCTCCTCCTCCTCCTCCTCCTTCATTCCAGCCTGCCTCCTCCATGCACGCGCGGAACACAACACCTCAGCACCACTTTCTCTCTCTCTCCTCTGCATGACTTTCGCCTCACTCAGCAAGCACGAGGTACGCAGCACGGCACTACCTCACCACGTCCTCGCTGCGCACTTCGCCCCGCCATAACCTCCGCAGCCTCCACATGTAATCCACGGCGAGGCAAGCAAGTTTATTTCCCCGTCAGCAGTTGGTGAAAGCAAAGGGCCGCTCCTCTCATGCCTTCCTCCGTGTCCCCGCTGTCCTCGCCGCCTTAACTTGCATATCCGGCCCAAAGTTTGTCTCCACCCACTCGCACACACACATACACATGCACACACACACATACATACATACACACAAACACACACACACACACACACCTCCCAGCTTCAGGTATCTCGCTCCTCCTCTCCACCACCTCCTCCTCTCCTGCCTTGTTTTGTGTTTTGTCTATATTTTGTTTTTTGCCATATTTTCGTCTTCCCATTTTCTTCTTTCGCCTCCTTTTTTTTTATTTTCTTGTTTTATCTTCCTTTCTTCCGTTATTTTTTTTTTACCTCCTTTCATTTCTTCTTTCTTATTTATTTTTCCTTTGTTATTTGTTATCTTCCTCCCTTGAGTCCAGTTGTGTTAAGTTAGATCGCATTTTTCTCCCCGATTTCTTTCCCTTCTTTATTTCCTTTTTTGTTATGTTATTTACCTTCCTTCCTCGTCCAGTCTTCCCGTAACGCAGTACTTGATGTGGGATGAACTTGTGTGCATAACAGAATTATTGATATCTTCCCTTACTAACTCTCCCTGAACACGTTAAGTCAAGTCTCTGAGTGGTGTTTTGGCTGCCTCACTGCACGCCACTGTCAGGGACCTCTGTAGCAAGACACTCACCTTCCTTCCCTATCTCTCATTCCTTCCATTCCTCCTTCCCTCTCTCTCCTTCCTTCTCTATCTCTCTTACTCCTTCCATTCCTCCTTCCCTCTCTCTCTCTCCTTCCTTGTCTCCCTCACTCCTTCCATTCCTCCTTCCCTTCTCCTTCCTTCCCTATCTCCCTCACCCCTTCCATTCCTCCTTCCTTCTATGTCATTCATTCATCTTCTATTACTGTTATTCATGATCCTTCCTTCTCTCCCACCTCCTTCCTTCCTTCCTTCCCTCCCTCTCTCCCTGCTTGTCTGTCTCATTCATTCCTCTCCTTCCATTCCTGTCAATCACTCTCCCTCTGTCCCTAAAATTCACTATACTTCTATTGTCAACCCTTCATAGCCATTCATTCACTCATTCTCTCAGTTGTTCATCCTACATTATTCATCCTTCTTAGCCGCACAGTTGTTTATCCTGCATTCCTATTATTCATTTTTCACCTTATCCATCCACTCTCCAGCGCTACAGTTCACCCTATATCGTTATCCATTCTTGCAATACCATAGAAAATCATCCCTAAACAATACATCCTCCAGATCCTGTTGTTTTATCCTCCACCCTCCTCTTCTGACATCCAGCCACCTCTCAGTCCTTCACTTGGTTATGCTGGCTAAAATAATATGAGTATACACAACACCACAGTTAATACACACCAAGTCCCAACCGATCCTAATAAAGAAGTATACTTTTTAACAAACTTAGGTCAAGGTCAGTTGGTTCATTTTTTTAAGAAGTTCCAAAAAAAAAAAAAAGGTATTATTTTAAGAACATAATAACATAAAATACAAAAAAATAAGGGAGGCAGCAAGAAGTCGACAGGCCTACAAGTGGCAGTCCCTGTACGAAAGATACCTGTCTACTTCCACTTACCATCCTCGTACATAGTCTGTCTCTTTTAAAGCTCCCTTATAACTCAGCACTAACAGCCTCACCTGATTAGAGTCTATGGTACGCAGGCACAAGCATTTCCTACACTGATACCGCTGCACTAAACTCTCTCTCTCTCTCTCTCTCTCTCTCTCTCTCTCTCTCTCTCTCTCTCTCTCTCTCTCTCTCTCTCTCTCTCTCTCTCTCAGGCGAGGTGTTGCAGCGGCCCCCAGCCATCACCATTATGAGCCAGTGAGGCCAGTGCTTACACCTGCTTAACAACGGCATCACCACTTCACCACCTAAATTGTTAATGACACGCATCTACACACACACACACACACACACACACACACACACACACACACACACACACACACACACACACACACACACACACACACGTACGTACTTACATACAAGCGTTGTCTATGTTTCTGTTTTTATTTGTGTGTCAGTCTCTCTCTCTCTCTCTCTCTCTCTCTCTCTCTCTCTCTCTCTCTCTCTCTCTCTCTCTCTCTCTCTCTCTCTCTCTCTCTCATCCGTTTCAGTGTAGATTTAACAGCCATGTCAACTACATTATTTTTTTCATTTTTTTTTTAGAAATCCTCGGTCGGTCTCTCTCTCTCTCTCTCTCTCTCTCTCTCTCTCTCTCTCTCTCTCTCTCTCTCTCTCTCTG
Source organism: Scylla paramamosain (assembly GCF_035594125.1). NCBI lineage: Eukaryota > Metazoa > Arthropoda > Malacostraca > Decapoda > Portunidae > Scylla > Scylla paramamosain. The sequence continues at coordinate 27,907,891 of NC_087161.1, read as the reverse complement.
AAAACCCGAGACCTTCCTCCACTAACGAATACTTTCCTCATCCTTTCTCCTCTATCTTTTTTTCTCCCCTTTCCAATCCACTTCCTCCCTTCCACTCCACTTCCCCTTATCCTATCCCCCTTCCCCCTCCATCCTTCCACCACCACCACCACCACCACCACCATCCCTGCAACACGCCACTACCACAAACCACCACAGTTATAACCACCACCATTACAACTACCACCACTGAGAGAGAGAGAGAGAGAGAGAGAGAGAGAGAGAGAGAGAGAGAGAGAGAGAGAGAGAGAGAGAGAGAGAGAAATATAAATAATAAAAAAATAACTATCCCTGGAATGTCTAACTTGGCACTAGGGGAAGGAAAATCTGGCACTCGGAGGAGGAGGAGGAGGAGGAGGAGGAGGAGGAGGAGGAGGAGGAGGAGGAGGAGGAGGAGGAGGAGGAGGAAGAGGAGGAGGAGGAGAGAGGAAATGAGAGAAGAGGAAAAGAAGAGGAATACGGAGAAATGGTGAGGGGTGATGGGGGGAGGGGAGGGGAGGGGATAAAAGGGGAGATATATAGAGGACGGGAATGAAGGTGGGAGAGAGAGAGAGAGAGAGAGAGAGAGAGAGAGAGAGAGAGAGAGAGAGAGAGAGAGAGAGAGAGAGAGAGAGAGAGAGAGAGAGAGAGAGAGAGAGAGAGAGAGAGAGAAAGTGGGGAGGAAATGGAAGAAAGTGAGAGGAGGAGGAGGAGGAGGAGGAGGAGGAGGAGGAGGAGGAGGAGGAGGAGGAGGAGGAGGAGGAGGAGGAGGAGGAGGAGGAGGGGGAAGAACAAAAGCAGGGAATGGGTACAGAGGGAAGAGGAAGAAGAAAAAAAGAAAAAGTGAGAGAGGGGGAGGAAGGAGCGAGAGGAAGAAAAGAAAGAGGGGGAGGGGGAAGAAGAGGGGGAGGAAGAGGGGAAAGAGGAGGGAGAGAGGAGACACAGTTGGCACACATCCTTCCCTCCATCCCCCTCCACCTCCCTCCACCTTCCCTCCACTGTGTGCCAGACGTGAAGGAAGCGTCACTCGAAAGGTGGAGGGAGAGTGGAGGGAAGTGGAGGGGTGGAAGGGAAGTGGAGGGGTGGAGGGGAGGTGGAGGGGTTGTGTCATGCCATCCGTCTGTTCGTCTGTCTGTCTATCTGTTCCTGAGAGATGAATGTGTGTGTGTGTGTGTGTGTGTGTGTGTGTGTGTGTGTGTGTGTGTGTGTGTGTGTGTGTGTGTGTGTGTGTGTGTGTGTGTGTGTGTGTATATGTGAATGGTAGCAGTAGTAGTAGTAGTAGTAGTAGTAGTAGTAGTAGTAGTAGTAGTAGTAGTAGTAGTAGTAGTAGTAGTAGTAGTAGTAGTAGTAGTAGTGTTGGTGGTGGTGGTGGTGGTGGTGGTAATGGTAACAGTGACCATTAATGGTAGTGATGCTGGTGATGACAATGGCAGAGGTAGTGTGGTGGTGGTGACTGTCAGTGGCAGTGACAGTGGTGGCAGTAGTGGTGGTGACTGTGACCGTAATAGCAGTGAAGGTGGTGGTGACTTAGGCAAAGGTAACGATGCTAGTAGTGGTGGTGACTGGTAGTGGCAGTAGTGGTGGTGGCAGTGGTGGTGGTGACAACCCCAAACAAGCCGGGCCGCCACTGCCACATCAATAACTCAAGAGTGAGGGCCGCACCACGCAGCTGGCACCACTGCACGCTAATGTCAACCCTGCACCGCGGCGTGACCCCGAAATGACCTGGCCCACGGGAGGTCATCTCAGGGGGAGGAGGAGGAGGGGAGGGGAGGGGAGGTAAGGGGGGAGGCAAAATAGCAAAAGTAAATAAAAAAAAAAGACTGGAAAGGGAGGAACAGTGGGGAGGGGAGGGAAGAGAAGGGTAAGGGAAGGGGGAAGGGAAGGGAAAGATAGGAACGGAGATAAGGGAATGAAGGGAAGGGAAGAGGAAAAGAAAACGACAGACAGAACAAAACAGAACAAAAGGAAAAGAGAAAGGAAGGGAAGAGAAGACGAAAGGGGAGGGAATAAATGGGAGGAATAAGATATGATGAGAGATGGGAGGAGAAATGGAGAAAGAGACGGAGAGAAAGCGAGAAAAAAAAAAGCAGAACAAAAGAAGGGAGAATGAGAGGAGAGAGGGAGAATGAGAGTGGAGAGAAGACAAGGTTAGGTAAGATTAGGTTAGGTTAGGTTAGGTTAGTTAAGGTAAGGTTAGGTTAGGTTAGGTCAGGTTAGGTAAGGTTAGGTTAGGCTAGGTTAGGTTAGGTTAGGTAAGGTAAGGTTAAGTTAGGTTAGATTAGTTAAGGTTAGATTAGTTAAGTTAAAATAATGAAGAAAAGATGAAGAAATAAGAAAGGATAAGATGAGTATGGGATAGGAAGGGTAGGATGGTACAGTGAGGGTATGGATGGGGAGAAAAGGGAAGGGGAAGAAACGAAAGAGGAGAGATGGAGATGGAGATGGAAGAGAGATGAAGGGAAGGAAAGAGGAAGGCATGGAACAGAAGAATAAAAAGGAATAAACGAAAGAAAATAGAAAATCCTAGAACGAAAGCAGAAAAATATGAGACGTGAAGAACTAATGAGAGAGAGAGAGAGAGAGAGAGAGAGAGAGAGAGAGAGAGAGAGAGAGAGAGAGAGAGAGAGAGAGAGAGAGAGAGAGAGAGAGAGAGAGAGAGCAAGGAATGTCGAGACGAAAATGTAAAAGGGAGAAAAAATCAATAATGAATCTAGAAGAAGAAGAAGAAGAAGAAGAAGAAGAAGAAGAAGAAGAAGAAGAAGAAGAAGAAGAAGAAGAAGAAGAAGAAGAAGAAGAAGAAGAAGAAGAAGAAGAAGAAGAAGAAGAAGAAGAAGAAGAAGAAGAAGAAGAAGAAGAAGAAGAAGAAGAAGAAGAAGAAGAAGAAGAAGAAGAAGAAGAAGAAGAAGAAGAAGAAGAAGAAGAAGAAGAAGAAGAAGAAGAAGAAGAAGAAGCTGAAACATAAACAAGAAGCAGAAAAGAAAAAAAAAGAAAAATAGTAAGAGAAAAGAAAATTATATTGACGACGACGAAGACGACGAAGAAAAAGACAAAGAAAACGGGCGACGACGAAGGCGACGAAGAAGAAGACGAAGAAAACGAGGAGGAGGACGTAGGAAGCTAATAATGGCAATACTTCCCTTCCCCACGCCCTTCAAGTAACAGGCAGTGGCGACAGCGGCGGCGGCGGCGGCGGCGATGGTGGTGGTAATGGTGGCGAGTCGAGGAGAGAGAGAGAGAGAGAGAGAGAGAGAGAGAGAGAGAGAGAGAGAGAGAGAGAGAGAGAGAGAGAGAGAGAGAGAGAGAGCAGGAAGACAGCGGCCGACTCAAGACTTCTATTCCTTCCGCTCAATACGTCAAGTGTTCCCGTGCCCCCCCCCCCCCCTCGAGGCGCCCAGACAGCACGGACTCTCAATAGCGATCTTATTAAGTGTGCTTCAGACTAAGACAGAGACAGAGACAGAGAGAGAGAGAGAGAGAGAGAGAGAGAGAGAGAGAGAGAGAGAGAGAGAGAGAGAGAGAGAGAGAGAGAATTCTATCTTTCACCTTTCAAATCTCTAATAATTACTGGTGTGGGATATTCTTTCCTACAAATTGTTAAGAGTTAGGTAAGCTTAGGTTTGGTTAGGTTAAGTTACGTTGGCTGGGTTAGGTCAGGTTGGGTTAGATCTGGTCAGATTAGATTAGGTTAGGTCAGGTCAGGTTAGGTTAGGTTAGGTAAGGCTGGGATTAGTTTGTTCTTAGGTCAGACTAGGTTCGGTTCGGTTCGGTTAGGTTAGGTTAGGTTAGTTTATTCTTAGATTAGGTTAGTTTGTTCTTAGGTCAGACTAGGTTCTAATTGTTAGGTTCTTAAATGACAGTAGGTCAGGCTAGGTATTTTAACATTGCTAGGTTTTGTTAGTGTAAGGTTAGGTTACGTTAGGTCAGGTTGTTACGCTGTCAGGTTACAACGGCAGTATTCCAAGGCACATCTTTAACTTCCGGGAAAGAGAGCTCAGGCCTGCACGCTGCTCCCTCCCCTTCACCGCCCACACACACACACACACACACACACACACACACACACACACACACACACACACACACACTACCCCTCCTCTCCTTCCCTCCCTCCCTCTATTCACGGCGCAGTGGTGGTGGCGGTGGAGGTGGTAGCGGTGGTGATGGTGCAGTGTTCATTACTAGTGCAAATCCTTCTCCTCCTCCTCCTCCTCCTCCTCCTCCTCCTCCTCCTCCTCCTCCTCCTCCTCCTCCTCCTCCTCCTCCTCCTCTTCCTCCACGTGGATAGGTGCTGCCAGCTCCCGCCCTGGTGAACCTCTCCCACCTCCCAGCTGCAGGATTTACCAATGAATACTGAACGTGATGTAGGGTTGGGTTGGGTTGGGTTGGGTTGGGTTGAGTTGGGCTGGGTAGTGTTGGGCTGGGTTGGGCTGGGTAGTGTTGGGTTGGGTTGGGTTGGGTTGGGCTGGGTAGTGTTGGGCTGGGTAGTGTTGGGTTGGGTTGGGCTGGTCTGGGTAGTGTTGGGCTGGGTAGTGTTGGGTTGGGTAGTGTTGGGTTGGGTAGTGTTGGGTTGGGTTGGGCTGGGTAGTGTTGGGCTGGGTAGTGTTGGGTTGGGTTGGGTTGGGTTGGGTTGGGTTGGGTTGGGCTGGGTAGTGTTGGGTTGGGTTGGGCTGGGTAGTGTTGGGTTGGGTTGGGCTGGGTAGGGGTAGTGTTGGGCTGGGCTGGGTAGTGTTGGGTTGGGTTGGGTTGGATTGATTCGTATAGTTTAGTTAGTTCAGGTTTGGTTAAGTTAGTTTAGGTCAGGTTAAGTTAGTTTAGGTTACATTTCGTGTAGTTTAATTAGCTTAGGTTTGATATCATTAGATTAAGTTAGAATTATCAAAGGGACAAATCATTCTGGACAAAACAATTCATGGCAGAGGAAACTTCACAGTGACCGAAAATTTAACCTAACTAGAACATACCCCCTCTTTTTCTTTATTTATTTATTCATATTTGTTTACTTGCCATCACGTGCATACACCTTTACTCTCATCAACACCACCACCACCACCACCACCACCCTATTGCCCTCCATAACCCGTCCCCGTCAGTGTGTTTTCCCCTTATCAGCACCGATACCCTACACTATCACCCCCTCTCCCCTCTCCCCCCTTCCCCTTCCCTCTGTATGTTTTCCTCCAAGTAATGTATTTATCCCAGGCTTAATTTATTTTCCTGCAGCACTAATAATGTATTTTCCCTCCCCGTAATGGCTTTTTTTTGCCCTCGCTTTAATGCATTTTCTCGCGAACTCATAAATATTGCCACGAGAATTTATTTATTCCATGGGAGACTGCATGGTGGTGGTGGTGGTGGTTGATGTGGTGATGGTGGTGGTGGTAGAACAAGAACAAGATCAAGAACAAGAATATGATGATGATGATGATGATGATGATGATGATGAAACATTTATTCATCACCTAAGTGTACAAACTATACTAACCTAAACTTCATACACAATTTATCTATTATAATTTTTTTCTCCCTCTCATTTATATATTCATCAATCTTTACAAGCCTTTTCGTGCTGCTGCTGACGATGATGATGATGATGATGATGATGATGACAACAACGAGGACGAGGAGAGCAACAACAACAACAACAACAACAACAACAACAACAACAACAACAACAATAATAATAATAATAATAATAATAATAATAATAACAATGAACACCACACGTACATACTCACACACCACATGAGGGGCCCCAACATCACCACAGTGCTTACCTGGAAAGATGGGAAAACAATAATTAGAGAAGGATAACGTAGTAGTAGTAGTAGTAGTAGTAGTAGTAGTAGTAGTAGTAGTAGTAGTAGTAGTAGTAGTAGTAGTAGTAGTAGCAGTTATACCTATTACTGCAACTAATAAACAAGAATATTACGAAAAAGAAAACGAAAAACAAGAAGAAGAAGAAGAAGAAGAAGAAGAAGAAGAAGAAAACAATGAAAACACGAAAAAAAAGTCAAACGGTAAACAAGAAAAAAAAAAGGAAAAAGAGGAGGAGGAGGAGGAGGAGGAGGAGGAGGAGGAGGAGGAGGAGGAGGAGGAGGACGAAGAAGAAAAACAAGACGAAAAGAAAAAGAGAAAAAGGGGAAGGGGGAAGAAAGTAATAAGGAAGGGAAATAGATGAGGAGGAGGAAGGAAGGGGGGAGAGAAGACAGACATACGATTAGGGAGGGAGGGGGGAGGGAGGGAGGGAGAGGGGCGGAGGGAGGGAGGAACAAGGTAAGGAAGTGTGGTAAGAAGCAAGGGAGGGAGGGAGGGAGGAAGGGAGGAAAGGGAGGGAGGGAGGGAGGGAGGGAGGGAGGGAGGGAAGGGAGGGAAGTGGGGGAGGGAGGGAGTGGAGGGAAGATTAAATATTACCACACAGGCAAGACGACACACCACAATCAATAAGTTCCCTCCACTTCTGTCTTCCCTCCCTCCCTCCCTCCCTCCCTCCCCTCCTTCTCTCACCTGGTTCCCTCCCTCCCTCACTCCCTCCACTGTGTCATTTCTTTCTTCTTCTTCTCTCTCTCTCTCTCTCTCTCTCTCTCTCTCTCTCTCTCTCTCTCTCTCTCTCTCTCTCTCTCTCTCTCTCTCTCTCTCTCTCTCTCACTGTCACTTCCTACTTTTCCTTTCTTTGGTAATACATTGTTCTTTTCTACATTCCTTTTACTCTCTCTCTCTCTCTCTCTCTCTCTCTCTCTCTCTCTCTCTCTCTCTCTCTCTCTCTCTCTCTCTCTCTCTCTGGAATTTTTGTTCTACTATGGACGTGAGGTTGAGAGAGAGAGAGAGAGAGAGAGAGAGAGAGAGAGAGAGAGAGAGAGAGAGAGAGAGAGAGAGAGAGAGAGAGAGCATTTAGTGACACACAGGAACGGAAATGAGTGATAATGAGAGATGAACAGTGGTGGTGGTGGTGGTGGAGAGGAGGGGCAGGGGGGAGGGGGAGGGGTTGAAGGTAGGCCGGTATATAGGTCAGGTGTTGGAGGAAGCCTCACTATATTAAGATTATGATTCTCTCTCTCTCTCTCTCTCTCTCTCTCTCTCTCTCTCTCTCTCTCTCTCTCTCTCTCTCTCTCTCTCTCTCTCTCTCTCTCTCTTAAGTGGAGGGGTGTGCACAATTACACATATTAACCAACTAGTATCCGTGTGTGTGTGTGTGTGTGTGTGTGTGTGTGTGTGTGTGTGTGTGTGTGTGTGTGTAGGTGTGTGTGTGTGTGTCATGTGAGTAAAAACAAGCAGAGGTGTCGCCACAAAACAACACCACAGAAAACACACCACGACACACACACACACACACACACACACACACACACACACACGGGACATGGGGGCCGCGCTGCCTGAGGGTGGTAATGACTGGGCCGAGTAGAAAAGTATTAGAGACGCATGCACGCCAACTAAAGGTAGATCACTCATGCCTCTCCCCTGTGTGTGTGTGTGTGTGTGTGTGTACATAAGGCATCAAGTTTTCGCTCTTTCACCACGACTATATTCAAGGCCACCGATATGATTAGCCGGGTACTCAAGACTGTTTTTCCCGTTAATAATATAGAAATCTTGTTCATCTGTCATTAGAACTGTAAAAACACCCTTAAAAGTCCGTGTAGCTTCAAGTACAGCCTTTTTAAACAGTGGAGGTGCGACGCATAGATGTTTCTGAATGCGGGGCTCAGTCACATGATGCACTGACGCACATCCTTCAAGCTAGTCACCCTCACGTGCTTTCTGACCCATCCTTACACACAGCTCGGCCCGCCCCTCCCCAGCAACGCGGTGAGGTGCGGGGTGGAGGGCAGAGGCGGGCAAAGGGGAGCGGCGGCCCTTCATATAGGACTCGGGTTATATTAGATTTAGCAGGGTAGACATCCAGCCCTGCCTCCACCCTGCACTCAGCTAGCCACGACCTGCCTGCCCTGTGCTACCCTGCCCTGTCCTGTCCACACCGCGAGGCACCACTACCTTACAGCGGCAATCAGTGCAGGCCGGTGTTTGGTGTTTGTTGGTGTTGTTGTTGGTGTTGTTGTTGTTGTTGTTGTTGTTGTTGTTGTTGTTGTTGTTGTGTTGTTGTTGTTGGCTTAACATTTTTTTTTCTATTAACACAATAATTATGGTTTTCCCTTGTTATTTGGCGTTTTGGTGATTTGTGATGTACTATCTGTGATTTTGTGATCAATAAATCTATCTGTCAGTGTTTGTGGTGGTGGTGGTGGTGGCGGTGGCGGCAGTGGTGTGGTGTGCTGCAGGCCGCGGCACACAGGGCAAGGCAGGCCGGGCCGGGCGAGCCATCCACTTCAACACAGCCGCTGCCGCCGCGCCGCTCAGCACGTTCCTAACTTTCGTTACTATTTTGGTGAGTGGTGAGTCCCCGCTGCGCCTCACTCTCTCTCTCTCACTCTCAGCCAGTGACTCGGGCGCCGGGCACACGCCGCACGCCAGGCTGTTCCAGTGCATGTCGTGAGGAGGGTGACGCTGCGCACACCTCACTTGTCAAGGAGATGAAGGGACGGCGACTGTTGCTATTCCCCAACACAAGTACACGCTCTCGTCTTTTATGGTGTCAGCTGGACGTTATCCTATTTTTTGATGATCCTTCCTGACCTCCTATTGGGGACTGGCGCCTCAGTGGACTTTTTTTTTTATGTAAGAGAGGCACTGGCTAAGGGCCACAAAAATTTGAAAAAATAAAAAGGCCCACTTGAGTGCCAGTTCCCAGAGTGAGGTCAAGTGGGATAATGAAATATTGGAGGATAAGCTGCTCTGTTACGTTCTCCAGTTAACTCTTTCAATGCTACACATTTGTCCTGATCAATTACATTTGTTTTAGTCTTATTATCAATCACTTCAAAACTAGCCAAGAAAACAATAAAATTAACCACCTATTCTCTCTCTCTCTCTCTCTCTCTCTCTCTCTCTCTCTCTCTCTCTCTCTCTCTCTCTCTCTCTCTCTCTCTCTCTCTCTCTCTCTCTCTCTCTCTCTCTGAGTGTGTGTGTGTGTGTGTGTGTGTGTATCCATGCAAATACTCTTTACAGTGCCACGAATGTCAACTCAAGACAACCACAGTAGTATACAGGTTAATAATGTAGAAATCTTGTTATCTGTCACTACAAACCTAAAAGCACCCTTAAAAACCCGTGTGACTTCAACGAGACCCTTCTCAATGTAGTCAGGATGCGGCGCAGAAGTGTTTCAGAATACAGGCTAAGGAGAGAACGTCCGGGAGAAAAGTACTGGGACCGGACTGCTCATCGCCTTGAATTACACGTGGATAAATCAAAATTTTCTGTACGAGAGAGAGAGAGAGAGAGAGAGAGAGAGAGAGAGAGAGAGAGAGAGAGAGAGAGAGAGAGAGAGAGAGAGAGAGAGAGAGAGAGAGAGAGAGAGAGGGATGCTTTAAAAGGGAACAGCCAATAGGAGGAGTCTGAACATGGTAGCATCCGTCGTCTTTTTCTGTGTGTGTGTGTGTGTGTGTGTGTGTGTGTGTGTGTGTGTTCCTAATGCTATAGTTGTGTCTCATGTGTTTAATGTAAGAGCAATGTGTAGGACCATGCTAGTTACTGGAATTATGTTGTGCCCTGAGAAGAGGTCAATAAAATGTCTATCTATCTATTTATCTGTCTATCTATCTATCTATCTCATCGTGGGGGACAAAAACACAAAATAAAAGCGTTCACACAATATCTACCATCTATCTATTCATCTATCTATCCATCCATCTATCAATGAATCTATCTATCTATCTATCTATCTATCTATCTATCTCATCATCACGGGGATAAAAACAATTAAAACGACTCACTCCGCCTCACTTAGCTCACTTTTCCCCCATACAAGAGACACAGCGGCCTTGTTCATCCTACCACGCTGCAGGATGAACGACCGTACGGCTGCCTCATCTCCCCACCATCCCAGCCTCCCCAAACCTAAACCACGGGGAAATAAGCACCAGTGGAAGGGAGGTGATGGAATTATAGTTTGAAAAAGAGCTGAAATTGAATAGGTTCCAATGCTACCCTATTTAACGATGCTGTGTGTATGTGTGTGTGTGTGTGTGTGTGTGTGTGTGTGTGTGTGTGTGTGTGTGTGTGTGTGTGTGTGTGAGGAGGTCCCCGAGGCATGAGAGGCATACATAAGCGTAAGGATTCACACCAGCACCAGCATACCCGGGCGTAGTAGCAACAGAGGGAGGGAGAGAGGTACGAAGGGACAGTGGGGGGCAGAGAAGGGTGAGACTTGAGTGGTGGGGATACTTGAGATGGGACATGTCTGAGGTAGGTGCAGAATTGTAGTGTGAATATGAAAACGCAAGAGAAGCTGTAAGTCATCAGGCCTACACGTGGAGGGGCCTTTATGAAACAAGCCTATTTCCACCTATTATCTACATCTGTGTCTGGTGAGGCGTGTGAGTGGAGTGGGGTGTGAGCGCAAGAACATAAAGGAAGTTACTAGAAGTGGTCAGATCTACACGTGGCGGTCCTTTTACAAAATATACCAGCCTATTTCCGTCTACCCTCATTCATAAATCTATCTAATGTTCTTCACTATTAAGACACTAACAACCTGATTACTGAGTCCATTTCGTTCATCCACCACTCATCTTTATCCTCATTCATAAATCTATCTAATCTTCTTCCCTATTAAGACACTAACAACCTGATTACTGAGTCCATTCCGTTCATCCACCACTCTATCTGAGAATCAATTCCTTCCTATCACTTTCAAATTTAACTTTATCAAACTTGAACCCATTATTTTTTATCCTATCCTGATTAGTGACCTCCAACAATCTTGTCTAAGTCACCCTGGATACACCCAAGTTGTTAAGTTAGACTAGGGTCCGGCTTTGGTAGGTGAAGGAGAAAGGTGCTTCAGTAAGTTTGTAACACAGCATCACCGTTAATAGCGCTGTGGTGATGTTGCAGCTCCCTCACCACATCACACCCTCGCACTCCGTAAGGCCCCTCTAGTCCCCTCCGATGTCCTCATATCCTAACATCTTTTTTTCATTCACCTCAAAAACCGCATCGATACACAACACAATTCTGATTCACACGTGATCTCGCTCAGACAGGAACAGATTCTTAATGTCCTGATGGAAGTCACAGCAGCAGTCTCTGATCCACACGTATTCCAGTAACTTCAGACATGCCTCACCATAAGGGTTAGGTTTGAGTCCCAGAAGAAAGGTACCTCAGTGAATCTTAACCCTTTGATTGCTGTTTGGCGTATCTTTCCTTCATTACTTAAACACTCTGAGACGTCTTTACTTGTTCTTCAGCCTCTTCCAATCCTTAAACTGAGTAGAAATTGCAAAATCTACTCTTTTCCATCCACTTCCTTCCTTGTAGATATTATAAACATTTCACGTATTACTTCTGGTGCTGTGTAATTGCCTCGTATCGCAGTGAAGGGTTAAAAAAATATATACATTACCGTACACATCATTACCAATAGCGTTCAGGTGTGTGCTAGTAACCCCTCCTATCACACCATCCCTCTTCTTACCGCGCCTCACTCTTTAGGTAAGGTTAGGGTGAAGGAGGTAACAGACAATACAGTAAATCTTAAGGTAATATAATAATATACATCATCACCAATAGCGTTCTGGTATATCTTGTTCTCCCTCCCACCCCATTAAACAATTCAAGTCTTCTCAGTATGCCTCGCCCCTCTCCGTCACCGCATGCTCCCTCAGGTACCCAAGTGAACACAAAGGAAGGGCAAGCAGCAGCACACATGTTGGCCCTGAGAAGACTATTTATAAAGAAGGTTTAAAGTAAGATAGATGGAATAGTAAAGGCGAAGGTTCATCCTGTA
>NC_087161.1:27891022-27893522 GCF_035594125.1 Scylla paramamosain | reverse complement strand
AAAATAATAGAAGCTGCAAGAAGTCCTCAGACCTACACGTGGCGGTCCCTGCATGAAAAACAAACCTACCTATTTTGGACCGAGTAGAGAATGGCGCCGCTACAAATGTGTATATACAAAAACTGATTCTTTCCTATCACACCTACGGAAAGTTGATGGGTACAACGAGGTAACGCGGTGCCTGATGCTTAAACACGGCGACTAAACCTCGACTTTGAATGGAAAGGAATCTGCCCTTTGAAAACAGTGCTGAGAGAATAGGGAGGTTAAGGATACAGAAATGCTGGTATTGTCTTTCCACGACATCAACAGAACCTGACTACATAGCGTCTGTCGCCTTTGAAAACAGTGCTGCGAGGATAGGGAGGTTAAGGATACAGAAATGCTGGTATTGTCTTTCCACGACATCAACAGAACCTGACTACATAGTGTTTGTCGCCTTTGAAAACAGTGCTGAGAGGATAGGGAGGTTAAGGATACAGGAATGCTGGTATTGTCTTTCCACGACATCAACAGAACCTGACTACATAGTGTTTGTCGCCTTTGAAAACAGTGCTGCGAGAATAGGGAGGTTAAGGATGCAGAAATGCTGGTATTGTCTTTCCACGACATCAACAGAACCTGACTACATAGTGTTTGTCGCCTTTGAAAACCGTGCTGGTGAGAAAATAAAGGAGAGGATTCTTAAAAGTTTCGATCATATAACTTAACTCCATTTAACAAGCTCTAATGGAAGTTCCTGGGGTTTTCAAAGGTGTTTATATGATTCCACCTTTAGTTTAACAAAGCTTCCACACCACCAGTTGAAATAAGCACCAATGAGAACACGGCCAATCATCCCAGCGGTCTTTGAAGAATGTCCCCACGAGATGATGAAGTAAAGAATATGAGTCTGCTGCCTATTTCCTGACACAACCTGACAGTGAGCATAGACAGCCGCATCAGAGGACCTGGAGACTGAGGGAAAGAGGAAAGAGGAATTCGTCATATTACAACACTTTTCACCATGACTGTACGACTTGAGACCGAGGGAAAGAGGAAAAAGGAAAGAGAAATGCGTCACATCACAACACTTTCCACCATGACCGTACGACTTGAGAGTGAGGGAAAGAGGAAAGGACCATGTTGTAACACTTTTAAGTATGAATTTACGCAAGAACACTGTAGACTTAAGGGAAAGAGGGAAGCAGGAGATCACAACACTTCTAAGCATCCGAGCATGACTGAACACCAAAAGCACTGAAGACTGAGGGAAAAAGGAAAGAGGAAATGAGCAGATTATAACACTTTTAACCATGAATTTACACACAACCATTTAACACTTAAGGGAAAGAGGAAAGCAGCAGATTATAACACATGACTGAACACCAAAACGCACGCAATGAAGACTGATGGGAAAAAAAGAAAGGGAAATACGCTAGATTACCACACTTTTAAACATGACTGTACACAAGACACGAGCAATGAAGAGTTGAGGGAAAGAATAAAGAGGAGTGCATCAGATTATTAAATTCCTAAGTATGACTTCACCAAGGCGCACAGCAGTCTCACGTGTAGGCAGGTCAGGTTTGACTGGTGCACTCCAGAACTCCCTGCCTGCTTCTTTACTTCCTCTTGCCTGTTACTTAATCCTTCCCACCCTCTCTCTCTCTCTCTCTCTCTCTCTCTCTCTCTCTCTCTCTCTCTCTCTTTCCACGTGCCTTTCTTCATCACAAGCTATTATGAAATGTTTATTTTATATGTTTTCTGCCTTTTTGTTCATTTATCTATATGTTTACTTGCCTACTTGCTTCCCTATTTACCTGTTTATTCGTCTATTAATTTATCTATTCATGGCACTTAACCTAACCTAACCTAGCTTGACCTAACTTAACCTAACCTAACTCAACCTAACCTAACCTAGCTTAACCTAACTTAACCTAACCTAACTTAACCTAACTCAACCTAACCTAACCTAGCTTAACCTAACTTAACCTAACCTAACTTAACCTAACCTAACTCAACCTAACTCAAACCTAACTGAACCTAACCTAACTGAACCGAACCTAACCTAACCACCACCACAAGCCCATCCCATCATTAATGTTTCGTGGTATAGGAGGTTTACAAATGAATTAACATGTGAAAGTAACAATGAGTGATTTACTTAATTAAGACTCATATTAAAATGCTTACCTGAGGCTCATCATCATTACAGTACCTCTCTCTCTCTCTCTCTCTCTCTCTCTCTCTCTCTCTCTCTCTCTCTCTCTCTCTCTCTCTCTCTCTCTCATCGGTACACTTATCATGTTGTCTTTTATGTTTGTTATTTTGTACGTGTTTATCTCTCTCTCTCTCTCTCTCTCTCTCTCTCTCTCTCTCTCTCTCTCTCTCTCTCTCTCTCTCTCTACGCGTGTAGGCCTGACAACTTTTTGCAACTTCCCTTATTTTCTTACGTCCTTATGTCTCTCTCTCTCTCTCTCTCTCTCTCTCTCTCTCTCTCTCTCTCTCTCTCTCTCTC